>NW_021579266.1:0-206 GCF_001605985.2 Dendrobium catenatum
TAGATATTAGAATGCATTAATAAGGCTTAATTTTACAGTAATCATAAATATTCAAATGAAAGATTAAGATGTTTGGATAGGAACTTTTATTTGGTCTGGTGAACGTACGCAACTCTACGTTCAGCCGCCAGTAGAATCGTACCACGTGTTTTCATTATTTACCGCGCGCCCCGACAACCCAGCCCGGAACGGACCCAAGATTGCTC
>NW_021579267.1:0-747 GCF_001605985.2 Dendrobium catenatum
TATATGATTTATACTAAAGGAATGCATTTAATCAATTAAATTTGAATTAAATAATTTTTGTAAGAAAAAACTAAGAACTGTGATTTGTGTATGGAATGTGTATTCAATGCGCCCTTATTACGTATAGAATGCGTACATACAAACTAAAAGAAAAACCGTCTTAATTATAAGGAATGTATGATCATTTGTGAGAAACATAATATTCAACGAATCCTGAATCTTTTCTTCACGAGATAAAGCATTCCAAATAACTTTGATTTTCTAAATATCTCTATTGCAAACTAAACCAATGAAGCATAACCCTCACTCTCTAGAACTATCACTTGTGTAGCACAAGGGTGTACACATATACTATGTCTCAATGAGAAATTTTTTTTATAATTCTTTTACAATGATCCTAAAATGAGTATTTACACGATTCATACTGAAGGAATGCATTGAATCAATTAAATTCGAATTAAATAAATTTTTAAAGAAAAAACTAAAACTGTGATTTGCATATGGAATGCGTATTCAATGCACCTTACTGTGTATACATAGCGTATAGAATGCGTACATACAAACTAAAAGAAAAATCTTCTTAATCATAAGGAATATAGGATCATTTGTGAGAAACACAATATTCAACGACTCCTAAATATTTTCTTTACGAGACGAAGCATTCCAAACAACTTTTATTTTCTAAATATCTCTATTACAGACTAAACCAATGAAGCATAACCCCCACTCTCTAGAACTATCACTTGT
>NW_021579268.1:0-1099 GCF_001605985.2 Dendrobium catenatum
CAAAATTTTTTAAACTAAACATCCTTAAATTCCTTTGGGATCTACTTCCATGATAAGTAAGGAGCATCATATTTTCTTTATATGATGTATCAAATCTTGTGGGCAAGCTACATTGAGGAATCGAAGCTACATTTTAAATTTTCTTAAATAATATATAATTTATTAATTTACAATAACTTTATAAAATAAATTAAACTTACATATTTCCCTCAGGCTCGTTGTATACACGCTTATTTGTTATAATTGCAAGATCCCTAGCACCAACCTCTGCTTATGTTTATGTTCCACTGTGCTCTGGCTGCACAGGAGGTTGGTAATAATAAAGGTGGGGGTAAGGAGGGTAAGGGTAGGTGGATGGAGAAGTTTATGATGTTGGTGGAGAGTAATATGAATAGAATGGAGATGAACATGTATGTTTTAGAGAGGGAAATTAAGAACTCATTGACGTTAGAGGAGGGAAGTACCCAATAAAGGGTGGTACTCCAATCACATATGGATCTAACTATCCCTGACTCGGCTTAGTGAGGGGTGCTACTAACTCCCAAGGGGTAGTGATGGTATCACTGGTGGAACTGATCTCAGCCCCTTACCTTCAACACCTTATATATACCTGCTTGGTCCACCACTCAAAAGTTTCTTAAAATAAAACTTTAAAGTAAAAGATCTATGAGGAAAATCGTCAACTTAAGCCATCTATAATAAAAGAAGCAATTAGTAAATATTTGTAACATATAAAAAAATAATTTATAATGAATATAAAGATTTGCACTAGTAGAAATAAAAAAAATAGAATGTAAAATATTTACATAATGTATAATGATTTACATATAATTAGGATTTAATAAGATACATTTACCAAGCTTTGTTCACAAACTTAATTTTCAAAAACTATAATTCAATAAGTACATTACAATAAATTTAGTCACTTAAATTACAAGAAATATTTAGAATTATAAATATTTTTATTTCTCTCCAAAGTATCTTTATTTTCTTCCTCATTCTCACTTGAAGAGGTTATCAAACTATTCACATCCTCTAACTAAATTTTAATATTATGTGCTATAGTTGACATCTCATAAATTTTAATAGACCTATAATT
>NW_021579269.1:0-218 GCF_001605985.2 Dendrobium catenatum
ACCACCCGAACCGATAATTAAGGAAACAATATTTAAGAAAGGTGGAACTGTACAGAACGGCTTGATAAACCAAAACCTCTAAGCAGAAATAGAATAGATTAACCAAGATCCTAAACATCCAAAGACGAAAAAAAAAAAGAGAAAGGAATCTCCAAATAGATCCAGCAAGAAAAGAACTCGATAAATGAAAAAAATAGCCTAAATCAAACAGACATAAG
>NW_021579270.1:0-206 GCF_001605985.2 Dendrobium catenatum
TAGTATTGTCTACTTTAACTATAATAATTATCATACTGCTTAGTCAAGTGTAAAGAGATAAAGGATAAATTAAACCTTCCAATCTCAATGCCACTCTAAACTCTCATAGTTTGTCACTCTATAAGAATCTTAGAAGAGTTAGTAAAATATGTATAGTTAAAACCCCATAATGATAATTAATTTCTATAAATTTGATATATGATAAG
>NW_021579271.1:0-206 GCF_001605985.2 Dendrobium catenatum
CAAATAAAAAAGCCAACAACAAAAAAGGCCCATTTATACAGCAGAAAGTCCGCAATATGGCCCATATGTAACCAGCAGAAAAATAGAGGTTGGAATTCGATTTTGTTCTCTGACTTTAGATGAATTATAAATATATATATAGTTTTTTTTATACAACTAATGCTTAAATATTAAATTTAAAATGAAATAGTTATAGATTTATTTAC
>NW_021579272.1:0-276 GCF_001605985.2 Dendrobium catenatum
AAATCTGATCTTAAGAAATCTAAAGAGAGTGTGAAAAGTTTAAGGATTGAAAATGAAGTTTTAAAAAGTACTAATTTGAAGATCCAAAATGATTTAGAAGCATGTAAGAAAACTAGGATGACATCTACTTTTGATCAATCACCAAAATCTAGGAAGAGGCATTATAACTCAAACCACTTAAGAAATCCCTTTCCTGAAATTAGATGTTTTTTATGTGGCATGCTAGGACACATCTCACATACTTGCACCATTCACCGTAGTACACATTGGGTGTGG
>NW_021579273.1:0-230 GCF_001605985.2 Dendrobium catenatum
AACCTATTAGGAGGCCAGCATCGCCTCGGAAGGGATCTCAAGTGGACCTGGATGTCCTGCCGCAGCACGTGCGAGCACAAGGAAGGGGCTCCGCACTCCGCACGTGGGACCCACGTGGATAGCCGTCGTGGGTGTTGAGCTGTTCCCTCGTCGGACGACAGTGTGGTCCGCAGTTATTACCGGCTAATTATTGGATGCCCACACATAATGAATGGGAGGTTCCACACTAT
>NW_021579274.1:0-210 GCF_001605985.2 Dendrobium catenatum
ATCCCATCACAGAATTGAGGGAGACCTCGGCTACCTCTAACTGTGGATCAATCTGCTCCTCATCAGAATCATCACCCTCTTCAGGCGCCTCGTCTATATAGACGGTGAGAGCCCGAAGAGCGCGATCCTTGCATCTATGTCCTGGAACAAACTTCTCCTCACATCTGAAACAGAGGCCCTTGGCCCTCTTCTCCTGCATCTCCTCCTCAG
>NW_021579275.1:0-619 GCF_001605985.2 Dendrobium catenatum
AACTCAAGTATTTCCTATCAAATTGGTATTAGAGCATCGATTTGGGACCGTCGGCGGCTGAAATCTTGAAATTTCAGCAAAATTTTTTTTCCGGAAGAAGATTTTCATGATTCTTGGGAAGATAGATGGCCGGGAAGAAGGTAGAGGTCTTGGAAGGCGAGATCGGTCAACTAAAATCAGATTTGGAGTGAAAGTTCTTTGACTTTCAAAATCAAATAACCTCCAACAATGAAAGGATAGAGGGGAAATTCACGGTTAAGGAAGAAATATTGAAGAAACTATTGAAGTTGAAGACAAATCCTACGACATCGGAAGCAAGAGAGACCACCGGAAGCCATGGTGTAGAAGGAAATCCGAACCCATTTAGGGGGAGGAGAAATCCGGAAGTGGAGGTCATTGAGGGGGAGGACGGCATGCCACCTGTAGAGCCATTTTCTAGAGAGGATATGAGTTTGGGAAATGACCGGAGGGGTGCTGATTTCGTCGGGAGAAGGGAAGAATTTCATCGCCGGGGTGCTGATTTTGAAAGGAGCAGAAGGGAATACGATGAAGGTTTCGGGTATAACCGTCGGAGGGAAGATCGTGACAGTTAGGGAGCACCTCCTTTTCGATGAATGGG
>NW_021579276.1:0-205 GCF_001605985.2 Dendrobium catenatum
TTTCCCTTTTAAAAGAATATTCTCTATTCATTTTCTCAAGGGATGTGATTCGATCACCGATTTTTGGTTTTGAATATTCTCCTCCATTACGAAAGGTCTGAGACTTATCATTTCCTCCCAATATTAGTTTTGGTTGAGGTTTGGTATACTGCTTTCCTTTATCATCTTTAGGAGTAGATTGTTTTTCTTTGTCAATCCTTAAAGA
>NW_021579277.1:0-326 GCF_001605985.2 Dendrobium catenatum
TGGAGTAGACTTTGATTGGTCATAAATAAATCAAACTCTTAGAGGTGTTGCCCAAGTGAGTTATTTGTCTCATGTTTACACTCTCAATAAAAATGCCCGAGTTATCCAACACATTTTGAGAGCCTCAATTATTTCAAAACCTGGTGATCATATAAACTTGACTCCTCTCTTGTCCATGATCACATATTTTCTTATGCCTAAAAAACCTTTTGATGAAGCACAACTTATCATGGATTATATTTACAATTTTTTTATATTGAATTTCCTCATAATAAGAGAAAGAAAAATATGGCTTTAGGATATCTAGTTGCCTATATCTTAAAAAA
>NW_021579278.1:0-200 GCF_001605985.2 Dendrobium catenatum
AATCACATCTTAACCCATTTGAATATAACATACGTTGGCCACACCATGTCTATGAAGAAACTCCACACCAAAATCAGCTTCATACTTATCACTCCACCAAAATTTCTTTCAACCAAAAGCAAATCAGATCTTAACTCAGTAGAAAATCCACACCAAGAACATCTACCAGCCACAATAGCCTGACAGAGAACCTCCGCCAG
>NW_021579279.1:0-286 GCF_001605985.2 Dendrobium catenatum
AGGTGGAATGTGATGCATCTAATGTGGGCATTGGAGCAGTACTCACGCAAGGAGGTCATCCTGTAGCATATTTCAGTGAGAAGCTAAGTGACACTAGGCGGAAGTATTCTACATATGATAAAGAATTTTATGCTATAGTCCGGGCTCTACAACACTGGAATCATTATTTGCTTGCTAATGAATTCGTCTTATATTCGGATCATGAAGCTCTCCGATTTTTAAATCACCAAAAGAAACTGAAAGCCAGGTATGCCCAATGGTCCGAATTTTTATCTGCCTTCCACTA
>NW_021579280.1:0-336 GCF_001605985.2 Dendrobium catenatum
TCAATTAAAAACTTCTCATTTGAAAGAATTATTATTCATTTAAAATTAAATTAAATTAAAATAATATGTCATCAAAGTGACCTCTGTTGAATAAATTTATTTAATTTAAAATTAATTGAATAATGCTAATGATTTATTTAAGTCTATGCGGAAATAATCGGCTCAAAGGAATATTATTATTTTTTACTAGACTATATAGAAGTAGTAATACATATGTGATAATTTTAGAATTATTCATGCATCTAATAAGTCGATCCAAAGAAAAATTCATTATTGGTAGAATTTATTATCAATATTTATTAACCATAATTTTAAAAGTGTCATTTATAAATTATA
>NW_021579281.1:0-214 GCF_001605985.2 Dendrobium catenatum
TCAGACTGGACGTTCTACTGAAGGGCCGACATTCAAGCCCGACGTTCTACTGAAGGCCCGACATTCTGCTTAAGTCCCGACGTTCTGCTGAAAGCCCAACGTTCTGCTCAAGGCCCGATGTTCAGGCCTGAAGTCTTCACCAGAGGCCCTAACCTTCGCCAGAGGCCCTCACTTTTACCAGCGGCCTTCACCTTCGACAAAGGCCCTCACCTTT
>NW_021579282.1:0-281 GCF_001605985.2 Dendrobium catenatum
AACCCTCGGGTGTATTTCAGTTTCCAAATGTAGCCATTTACATTAATCAAAAAGTAGTCTAAACTTATGATTTTGAAATAATACTCTGATACCACTTGTTGAAACTTAATCACTATGAATTAGGTTGTAAAACCTAAGCTAATGTCCCAGCGACTAACCAAGAGGGGGGGGTTGAAGTGGTAATTAAAAATTAATCATTCTTTTTAATTTTTAAACCAAAAAATAAACTTTAATGAGTTATGTAGTGTTGGTGGAATTTTGAAAACATATTTTAAAAATAT
>NW_021579283.1:0-207 GCF_001605985.2 Dendrobium catenatum
ACTCAAGCAAAAACCTTTAGACTCTAAGGTTGACCTCTATAATTTAGGTTTACCTTCATCTCCCTCTATAGTATTATCAACAAGAAGAATATCATTAGCAAAAATCATACACCAAGATACATCCTCTTACAAATTTCTAGTGAGAACATCCAGGACTAAAGAAAAAAGATACTGGCTTAAGGCTGATCCTTGATGAAACCCAACCAA
>NW_021579284.1:0-331 GCF_001605985.2 Dendrobium catenatum
TGTTCTTGTTACACTTTACAGTATTGTTAAGGAGTGCGGTGGGGTGTTACATCCAACATAGCGTAATAAGGATAAAGTTTAGTTTTTATTCCACATGAAAATTAAAAGCTTGGATGGCTAAGGAAAAATATTAAAAGCTTCCTAGCAATCTTCTTCATGCTAGGAACACTAACTAATAGAACCCATAACATTCCCCATGCAAAATAAATAAATACAATAACAACAAAAACAACATCAAGCTTTTGTCCCATTACGTGGGGTCGGCTACATGAATCCTTTTTCTCCATTGCGTCTGATTAAAAGTCAAATTCTCATTTAAATCTAATAATGA
>NW_021579285.1:0-736 GCF_001605985.2 Dendrobium catenatum
AGAGAGTCGCCTTAGATGGTTTGTTCATATAAAACGTCAGTCTTCTGATGACGTTGTTGGGAAAGTAGATGTATTAGATTTGACTTATGTTAAGAAAGGTAGAGGTAGACCTGAAAAGACTTTGTTAGAAAAATATTAAAAATTACCTTTATTTATTAGTTTTAAATGAGAATTTAACTTTTAACTGTACACAATGGAGAAAAAGGATTCATGCAGCCAACCCCACAGTGGGATAAAGACTTGATGTTCTTGTTCACTATACATGTACTTACTTTTAACGCACTTGATGCTATTGTCTGTTTAGATTGCAATAAGTAGATGGTTTAATTTTTATCCATCCTCTCACTAAATTTTATATTCTTTTTAACTAAAAGTAGCATTCTAACTCATTCTCTTTTAATGAAATTAAATTTAATAAGGAAAAATTTTAAATAGAGGATTAGAAATTCTAGAGAAGAACATTATGTTAAGAAGAATTAAAATTAGGCTTAGTCCCCATTTAATGGGCGACTAGATGTTGACCAGATAGGCGGTAGTTTGCTAAACAGGCGACTAGCAAAAATATTTTCTTTTTAGGAAAGTCGCATGTTTAAGAGACTGCTTGTATTAATCTTAATTTTTTTCGGCCAATTACCCATTCAATGCCATTGGATATATTTTTTTATTTTTTTAATATTCCAAAATAAATTTTTGAAAAGCAAATTTAATATTTATTTTATATAATTCATAATTTGAA
>NW_021579286.1:0-442 GCF_001605985.2 Dendrobium catenatum
ACCAGAGTTTTTACGTGGAAACCTCTGAAAAAGGGGGAAAAACCACGGGGCCTGGCCCAGTTTGAATGAATCCACTAGTATTTGCAGTCTATTACAAATGAGGCCCTTCCTTGGGAGAAGGCATTGGATTGATGTAGCAAATGTACATCATATAATGTGCATAACATTGTGGGAGTTACATATACATGTTTGTTTGATCGGAATGGCCTTAGTCGACAAGAGACCGGGGTCAGAAAGACCATTGTCTAGTGATGGAGGTCGGAAGAACCGTAGTAGGCAACGAAGGTCTGAAGGACCATAGTCGGTGCAGGAGATAGGAGTCTGAAAGACCGTTGTAGAAGGATGGTACTTTGGTAGAACTCTGGGCATCAAGTGATAGACTGGTGGAGCTCGGGGCCTCAAGTGACAGTTCGACGGAGCAACGGCGTCAAACGGTGGTCCG
>NW_021579287.1:0-205 GCF_001605985.2 Dendrobium catenatum
ATACTGAAACATGTATAACCTGGTTGAACATTGGTTGTAGATGATACCTGTACAGGATGGTGGGCCGACGGGCTTTCCTTTAAATCATAGATCATGGATCATGGATATAACGATGGGAGTCATAAGGAGATTATAGGCCGACGGGCGGCCGACGGGCAATAGAGTGATGACTCTTTTCATAGAACCAATGTATTGATATCTACAA
>NW_021579288.1:0-291 GCF_001605985.2 Dendrobium catenatum
ATTTGTCGCATGTCTTTTGATATTCACAAGAGATTGTTACCTGTGTCTGTCAATTAATGATTGCTTGGTGCAGGGGAGATTATTTCCTTCACAACTCTCTTGTTTCATTTGTGAACATATATGATGGCTAGCATATCATCATATCCATCACAAGCTTCTAATTGCATGCATCCTCTTATATGACTGTTGTATTGATTGTTTCAATTTTATCTTTATTATTCACAAAGCAATGGTTCACATTCATGATTACCCTAGTCAATTTCATTGCTTGCTAGCTTGGATACATTTGAC
>NW_021579289.1:0-1115 GCF_001605985.2 Dendrobium catenatum
GTATTTTAAATTTTTATTTTTAAATATATATTTAATTACTAATTAGTGTCTTTGTTTGATTATTTTCAATTTCAGAATTTTTATTTATAAAACATAATATTATTATGCATTTACATATGTAACATCTAAATTGTTATGCCGTCATGCTCCTCCTATAGAGTGGCAGTAGGTAAATTCCCTGTTCAAAAAAGAAAATCATATTTATTACACTTTCGTGTGGAATAAGCATAAAAAAATATTATTTTAGAGATGCAACCCACTTTACACTTTGGCTGGGAACTTAAGCTACCAACTAAGATATCTTGAATTTATAACATGTATATGTTATGTATATATGAGTTTGAGTTAATTTGCTTAAAAGTAAAAAAAAAGAAAAGAAAAGAGAATAAGACTATATGACTATTATTCACCCTTTTTTCGCATGAATTTTTTGATTGCAGGTGTTGGAGGTGGGAATAGTTGTGCATTCTGTGATTATTGGACTATCTTTAGGTGCATCAGACGATCCATCCACTATAAGGCCTCTCGTTGTAGCCCTAAGTTTTCATCAGTTTTTTGAAGGAATGGGGCTTGGAGGATGCTTGGTTCAGGTATAGTAAAGCCATCGTACCTTCCTTATTTTGTTTTTTAACAAGTTGTCTTCAACTGAAAAAATTATTCTATGCGGTCTTCGGACGGCGTCTGGATACCAACTAAAACGTATCATGTCAATTTTTTGCTCGGTACTGTTGTGTACCGGGTGATGTGGAGCGTTCTGTTTGATCTCTGAACCGTCCGATGTCTATACAGAATAATTTCTACTACAACTGAAGCTTCAGGTATATATTAGTACACTAAAAGCCAAAATTATTGTTATTGAAAATAAAAAAAAATGATAGAAAGACATGTATTAGTGTACTTGCCCAAATTTCATTTAAGTAAAATAGAATATAACCAAAGCTCAAAAGAAGACAAACAATAGTTACAAATTATAATCGCCAAATTAAAGAAAGCAACCTCAAAAGAAAAGGACCGAAAAATTATTGTGTAGGCTAAAAAAAAAAAATCAAGAACCAGTAGTTTTGAAAGATTTGTTTTATTTATTTATTTATTTTTATTTATTTTTTTGAAAAATT
>NW_021579290.1:0-216 GCF_001605985.2 Dendrobium catenatum
TATCATTAAAGATTGCATCCTATATGGTAAAGATAATGTCATTCAAAATGAGCTTTCGGCCATATTTATCGAATCCTCTCTCATGCGGTGTCTCCTCTTAAATGGGAGAAAATAATTGCGGTTTTGCGCCTGTGGGGCTGGTTGCTGGCAAGCTTATCGAGGGATTAGTTACGCTGCCAAGCACCTCCTAAGGGATGGCAGCAGGTAGATATCCCC
>NW_021579291.1:0-268 GCF_001605985.2 Dendrobium catenatum
AAACCGGGCGAGTCTTTAGTCGACTACATCTTGAGGTAGCGAAACCTCTCGATGAAATGTGAACCCCAACTGCAAGAGCAACATGCAGTGGAGATTCTTCTTAAGAATATCCACGGGCCTATTGCTTTCCTGTTAAAGGGGTTTACAATCAAAACCTTCGAGAAGCTTCTTAATAAAGCTAGTAATCTACAATAAGAGGCTTCCAAAATGTCATTTTTGAAGGATTCTACTTAAGATAAGAAGGTTAGTAAACCGTTGAAATCCTTTG
>NW_021579292.1:0-2558 GCF_001605985.2 Dendrobium catenatum
TGATGCCACTAAGGAGCGTATTGGCTCTGGCCATAACCGATATTTCGTGGTACCATTTAGTTGTAAAACCACTCGGTTCAGAGGGCCCCGGATCATAGCCATTTATCATGCGGTGCCATTTGGCAGCAAAACCACCGATTAGACGACACATACCATGTCCTTATTGGCAGAAGATTGTTTGAGAAGGGATCCTAATGATATTTTCGACTAGGCATTTGACACTTTGTGAGCTGAAGTTATATTTGAATTTGTCTACCTCGGCAAATTATTGCGGAGGATGGATGGATTTTGTTTTAAGTGATTGATGGATTGAATTAATTTTAAATATTATGGAGTTTGGAATTTTGGATATTTTGGCGGAATTTGGACTCGTGGTATATGAACATTTGGTAGGCATTTGAAGTGTTTGTGAACCCCTCCGGTTAAGATCTACATTCAACACGGCCATCATCGGGGTGTTAGGGGTTATTTCTTTTTGTTGATTGAACCCTGTCGACCTTATAAACTTACCGATAAGGGATTAGGTTTCTCGTAGGCTTTGTGCCTTTGTCTGTGAATTCATATTGCTATAGGTATTTGAAGGCCTAATATGAATGTATTAAAATAAATATACCGGTCGCCATCACCGTATACTTATTTGATTTTTCGAACCTTGTCGACTTTTATTAACCCGTATAGAAGGATCGGGTTCGAACTTGAATTCACTTATTGACCCGCACAGCATCCCTAGACGTCACATGTGTACCAATAACATGTTCTCCGGGGCTCATGCGGGTGTTTGAGGGCATTTTATAATTGAACCCTGTCAACTCCTTTTATCTATTTAGAAGGATCAGGTTCAAATTTAGTAACCCGAGCAGTATCCCTAGACGTCACGTGTGTTCCAATAACACGCTCGTCGGGGCCCATGCGGGTGTTTGGGGGCATTTTATAATTATTTATTGAACATTGTCGACTCCTATTTACCCGCTTAAAAGGATTGAGTTCAAATTTGATAACCCGCGTAACATCCCTAGGCGTCACGTGTGTTCCAATAACACGCTCGTCGGGGCCCATACGGGTATTTGGGGGCATTTTTATAATTATTTGTTGAACCTTGTCGACTCCTATTATTTAGGAGGATAGGGTTCGAATTTACTAACCCAGCAGCATCCCTAGACGTCACGTGTGTACCAATAATACGTTCGCCGGGGCCCATGCGGGTCATGATTGTTTTTACCCCTTTTAGTGTACCTATGTGTATACAAACTACTGTGCACGTGCAGGGGTATTTTGAAAGTATTTGTAGACGCCTTCTGTCCGCTTGCATAGAAGTTGCGGATTTGGTGGCGTGTTGTGGCAGCTTCTGGATTGAATTGTTTGCTGCTTTATACAGGTAGACTGTCGTGCACTACTTATTTCTGCAGATGGATTGTAGTGCACTAACGAATCTTCTGCTTTATGATTTTTTATGCTTTGCATTCATTGTAGTTCTTTCATATTTGCTTACAGATAATGTACTGAGTGTACAACGAGTTTCCTAGAATGACTCGTAGGAGCTTGCATTTGTTGTAGTCCTTTGGCATTCGGCTCGTGAATGGCATATAATACATAAGGCAGGTCTTCTATGGCAATTTACAGAAGCTTGTGTTTGCTATAGTCTCTTTCGTATTTGTCCACAAATGATATATGGTGCATATAGCGGATCTGCTATAAGGGATCGTAGGTATTTGCATTTGCTATGTATCTTTTTCCTTTATCTGTAGATAGATTGCTACATCAATATTGGGGAATGATCACTTTTATTGCATGCATCTGTCATCACTAACTACGAGCAAGTTATTGAACTTGTCATCATACCAGTCTTCATTAGTCATGAACTAGCCATCATTAACTACAAGCTAACCAATACCAATCATATTCTTCGTGGCTTCTCTGAGTGTGCTATGATATTGGATCACTATCTCTTCCATATGATTGATACAAATATCTTGACTGATTGTATTTGTTTCTTCCATTTAGTCTTTGCTTGCAAGCAAGTTTTATCACAAGTTCATTTGTTCGTCAATATTTGTTTGAGTGCACTGAATGCT
Organism: Dendrobium catenatum; assembly: GCF_001605985.2. NCBI lineage: Eukaryota > Viridiplantae > Streptophyta > Magnoliopsida > Asparagales > Orchidaceae > Dendrobium > Dendrobium catenatum. The sequence goes on from NW_021579292.1 coordinate 2,073, forward strand.
TTAAGCACTATGGAAAACTTCATGTTATTCTTCCTTGTCGTCATGCCTTTTGAAAATATACATTCATTCAACTATCCATCATTCATTGATGCTTAATTGAGTAATTAGGATTGTCCTTTCTTATTTGATTTCCGCTCATAGGTGAACCATGTTGAATGTGATAAGTCCTTTGCTACCATATGAAGGTGATTTAAATCATGTGTGATAAGTTTGCTCAATGACATTTGTCTTCCAATTGAAATAATAATCTCTTAATATCAATTGGAAGTCTTGTATAGCAAATTACAAGCATGCCATTATATTCTTCCGTTGATCATTGCTTGCATGATTAAAGCTGTTATTCCACCAAATTATAAGTCTCATTTTAGGCATTGAATTTCATACCACATTTTTCATCTAATTCTTTCAAGTTCTAGTTCAGTTTAATGTTGCTTATTCCATGTCAAATTCACTGTGCAAGTTCGGTCCAAGTCCAACTTCAAATTG
>NW_021579293.1:0-306 GCF_001605985.2 Dendrobium catenatum
AGAAAGCAATAAAAAAGTCGTCCCAAACGAAGCCTAAGTGTAAAGTAAGCATAGAGGTTTTAGAAATTTGGAGGTTTGAACGACCGCATTTCAAATTCAATGATTTTTAGGAGTACATTTAAAAATTACTCTTTAGTTCATTTTATGTGTATGTGGAATTCACCCATTTTAAGCTGAGTCCCAAATACCCAACTTGGTAAAAATGATGTTAGTCAACCACCACCACTCGACAGCCACAATTTCCCACCATTGCTCTTGACATCAACTATCTCTAATCAACTATTATTTCAGATGCACTGCTATTTT
>NW_021579294.1:0-247 GCF_001605985.2 Dendrobium catenatum
TGTAAGCCTCCTGAAACGAGGACGGGGTAGTGTTTGAAGAAGACTCTACCGTTTGGTGAAGAAGATTAAGGCGAAGTCTTGGTTTAAGACAACCAGTTTTTGCTCTTGTTTGCATATGATGTTTAACTAATTGAGTCTGTGGAAGCTGTTGAGGAGATGGAGGTCTTGCGGATTGAGGCCCTGTATCTGAGACGGGAGCAGAAGCATTAGGAGTTGGTCTGGTAGGACTAGCTGACGGAATGTTCAA
>NW_021579295.1:0-774 GCF_001605985.2 Dendrobium catenatum
AAAGCCGTCCTAGACTTCATTTGAAAGATGGAAAAAAAATTCTTTAAGAAGGAGCAAAAAAAATTATCTCAAACAAAGCCTAAACATTAATGAAAATATCTCGGCTCAATTTTTTTATAATTTTAATTTTAATTTGGGCACTTAAAAATTGTTATAATTTAGATAACACTATCTTTTACAATCTATCATCTATATAGAGTATCAATGAATGGCACAAGCCAACATTCCAGCTTGAACATGATTAAAAAAATTTGAATTCAAGTTGATCAATTAATTTATGACTGAGTTTTGATTGATTCGAAAATTTGAAATTGACTTGATTTTAATTTGAGTTCAAATTAAATGGCCAGCCTCAGCTTAAAGGGATAATATTAATCTAAAAAATTGTAGAATTTATTTGATAAGCAGATCAAATGAGTCAAATTTGAATTAATAAGCTCAGATCAACCAGCCGAAGTTCAAAAAACATCACCTAACACCAAAAGGCACGGAGATAGCAACACTAACCAGCAATGTTGTCAGCATCAAAAGGTACGGAGATAACCACACTAACCAGCAAGGTTGTCAGCTCAAAACCAACTCGGGGTTAAGCAGAATTGTCTCATCATAGTTTAGCAACCAATAGAATATATATACAGCTCTCAATATTTGTAGTAGAAGAGGATTTCTAAAATTTTATTTGAACAATTTTCTTGATAGTTTATACAACAATTTTTTTTATAAAAGTTTCGTGAAAATGAAAAGCTGTACCTAATGAAGTCTTTTTTTTTTTTT
>NW_021579296.1:0-268 GCF_001605985.2 Dendrobium catenatum
TGGCTCCCGCGGTTGCCTCTTCGGTTCCTTGGCTTGGTGTGTTTTTCTGTGAAAAGCATTTGGGATTCCATGCATGTGATGTTTAGGTTCTTCTGATAATTAGTGTTAGTGCCTCTTTGTATTCCCTTTCATACCTATATATATGGGGGATTTGTAATGTTTGAAGTTATGTTATGAAATGATATTTTTGAAAAAGCTATAACCTGCGGGTTTGCTTTGGAAATCCTGCAGGCTCTTTCCACCCTTCTTTTTCATCCCCTCCGGAAAT
>NW_021579297.1:0-230 GCF_001605985.2 Dendrobium catenatum
AAAAGAAAATAAAAAAAATGCTCTCTTGATTTTTGAACCGTTTCTCTCTCTCCTACCTCGGCATGCGTGTCGAGTCGGCGGTCTACCTATACACGCTTTTCTCTAGCGTGGTGGGAGGGGCAACCGGCGCGACACCCACGACAAGGTAGGCGAGAGTGTCTCGGTTCCAAATCCTATTCTCGCCGTTCGTGGCACACCGGAAAACCGCCTATACACGCTTTTCTCTAGCG
>NW_021579298.1:0-235 GCF_001605985.2 Dendrobium catenatum
AACCAATGGTGGAAAGGGAATTTAAGAGAGAGAGCTGGCTAGGGAGGGGCGGCGGGATGCTGAGGAGAGGGGATTTAATTCCCAAAATAATTTTCCTAGATTTAGGAAATCAATTGGATGGATATGGCAAAGGAAAATTTCGGATAGGAGGGATTTGAGGAAATTTGAGTTATTTCCTAAACTTGGATGGGAGATTTGGGAAATAACAGAAATTAAAATCCCAAAGGTGAATCTC
>NW_021579299.1:0-1676 GCF_001605985.2 Dendrobium catenatum
CGCGGCGAAGCCCGCCGCTTCTTTGCGTTGTTCTTGCGGGTGGTCGTGAGCTTTATCTTCTTCCATAGCAACCCCGGCGAATCGTTCCTCTTCGCTATCTGTAATACGCGAGTACCCCATAACGCTCCAAAGCCTAACATCTCTTCTTCTACGTCTCTTGTAAAATCCTGGCCTTATTGCTTAGATAGAAAATAACCTTAACGGCTTTGAGTTGCGTTGTTTTTGGGGTGTCAATTTCGGGTCACGGGTCGGATTCGAGTCGAACACGAAACTGACCCGACAATATTCGGGTCAACCAAAATCCGACCCATTCTTGCAAATGGGTCATTTTCCAGACCCGAACCCGACTCGCTTCGGGTTCGGGTCAACCCATTACAACCCAAATGTCCCGCTGCCAACAGAAAATTGCTAGTTCTTGGGTCAAAAAATGGGTCAATCTCCGCTTTTCAGGTATGGGTTTTCAGGTCAAGAACGGATCAATTTCGGGTCAAAGAGTCCACTCAAATCCGACTCGATTTTTGAAACGGGTCGAATTATTGAACCCGAATCCGACTTATTTGGGGTTCGGGTTGACCCTAACCCAAATTTTTGGATTGGATTCGAGTCTGAAATCCAAAAATGCCTCCGCCCCAACCTGCACATCCACCGCATCCAGAACAAAGTGCTTTAGGTAGCCAAATTAAGGTCGATGGAGAATGATATAAATATGGCACAAATAACAATGGTCTCTCTTTGGATGACTTAGCAAGTAGAGTTATGTAACATTCATAATAATTAATCTTAGAAGAATTTGACATCAAATTTATACTAATGGAAATAAAATAATTATATGTTACATTTTTTAAGAAAAATGTTCATCTTTTTTTTTTTTAAGTAGCCAAGGCCTCAAATGGTTTTTAATTTTAATTCCTATTGAGATCTTGAAAACTTTGGAAAGTTCAATCAATATGAATGAATTGCATGTAATAAAAGCATTAATTTTTAGTGAGAACTTTCATGATAAGCAAGCTCTAAGCAGTGGAACCATGGACAAGTTTTGATTTGCAAGCGAGTACCCTTGACAAACTCTTCAGGTGAATGGTGAATGCTCTTAATGAATGGTTAACATTATAAGTCCTTTGGTTAAGTTCATTAACTTGATATGAAGGGTTGAATTAGAATTAACATAGATAACTTGTTTGACATGTAACTCTTGCACTACAGAAAAATCATCTATTACTTGCGGTTTTCTGGCAGAAAAATTTCACCCCGTAAAATCCGCATAGGAAAAATTTGAATGGGAAATAATTCCGACAGAAATGGGCCGCCAGAAAATAAGAAACTTTCAATTTTTTTGAGTTCCAAGTTGTAAAAGTTTCTATCAAATAAATAAGCTTCAACTTCTTGAATCTAATTCAAGATTTTCATAATAAGCTGATTAATTAGTCTAACCAAAATAAAAATGTATAGCAATTTCTGAATTCTCTTGTCCCATGCACACATAAACTAAGAAGGACAGAAGAACCAAAGTATCAAAACTCAATAACATGATGGTACCTCAAGTTGTAAGCATGCACTGATATGGAGTTTTGATATTAAGAAATGCATAAATTCTTAACACATTTCTATCGCTTCAGCACCAATATTTATAAATTTAAAAGATAAGCTTTATTTTTGTAACTTCATTATTCACTCTT
>NW_021579300.1:0-276 GCF_001605985.2 Dendrobium catenatum
TCGGCAACTTGCAATTAATGAGGTCCTTTGAATCTCTTCTATTTAAGAACTCTTATTCAACGTTTTTGATGACCTTTTGCTGCTGCCTTGACCGGAGAAGGCCTTGAGGAGAGAAAGAGAGAGAGGGAGAGAGAGAGGATCTTGTGAGGGGGAGCTTTTGAGAGGATTCACAAGGGTTGCTTCAAGGATCACTCTGCTTCTTCTTTGTCTAAAAGTTCTCGTCAGTGGAAGGGTCGGTAGAGGTAAGGAGTTAGCTTTTGGTTTTGGTTCTCTGCC
>NW_021579301.1:0-214 GCF_001605985.2 Dendrobium catenatum
GAAGGAAAATAAAAAGACACAATTGCCCCTAGGGCAAACATAACCCTCAAGTGAGGGTAAAAAGAGAAAAAGAACAATAACAAATCAAATACATAAAATATATCAAAATAAATAGACACGATCGTAGCCGTTGATCTTCGATGTCCTCATCACTTTGTCCCATTGAATGGGATCGGTTACATGAATCCTTTTTTGCCATTGTGTCCGGTTAAAA
>NW_021579302.1:0-238 GCF_001605985.2 Dendrobium catenatum
GGGTCTGAAGTTGGTAGAAGCGTTTGACCAAATCATCTTGAGGGTAAGCAGGTGCAAGAGCTCGGGGTGCTGCATGTCATCATGGTCGAGCTGGAGCTACTGCTAGGGCATCTTCTCCTTCTTCTTCATCAAAGATGGGTTCTTTAGACTCATGTCCCCGATGGAAAATAATATGAAAAGAGGCGTCCGTATAATAGATTGGAAGATTATCGGGTTCACCAGGATAGGTAAGTTGATA
>NW_021579303.1:0-927 GCF_001605985.2 Dendrobium catenatum
AAGCTGTAAATAGCTTCCTTTAATTTTTATTATTATTTTGAAAATGAACAAATAAAAGAAAACTATTTTTCTTATCTTTAAAAAAAAAAGCTTCATTTAATTTGTTCATTAAAAAAATTAATTAGGACAAATTTCAAAGAGGGCTCATTATTTATTAAAATTAGTATAAGGAGCAAGGTTTTGAAAACCGGACTGGATAACGAATCGGAGGAAGGAGAGGTTCATGGTTCGACCGATCGAATCAAGGTCGAACCGGATGACGTAATAAATAATAATATTATTAAAAAAGATAAAATAAATGTTAAATTTTCTTGTAATACCGTCATTCTACATTCTATTTTCATAGCTCCTAATTCAAATAACATAAACATGACATTAATTAAGTTTATGAAACATAAATAAATAACACATAATATAAGTGTCGTATCAAAGTGGCCATAAGCAAAATATGATGAAATTGAGTTATTGGCGTCGCTAACCAATTGTTGCTAGTTTCAAGCAGATGGTTTAAGGAATTCAATGATTTCTCCTTCTCATACTTCTTGAGTCCTCCAAAAATAAAAATGCAAAAAATTTATCAAATGTAATAAGAATTAATGATTTTAATGTCAAACAGTTTTCAGATTTTACTTTTAGTACTCTCAAATTTGACTAAATATGGCTTAAAAACGTTGCTCTAAAATCTAAACAGTAATTTACATAGCCAAACGATGCCCTACAGCTACATCACTTTGACTGTTTTACATAGCCATCACATATATTACTCGTTAGCAAAATCATAAATCAAACATGCAGTGAAATGTCTCTAAGGCTTAAAAATGTTGCTCTAAACATTTGCCAATTCAAAAAAAAAAAAAATAAGATTGTCTCCATGAAATGACCCAAAGGGTTGCCAATCCAAAAAAAAAAAAAAACAAAAATTTTGGA
>NW_021579304.1:0-278 GCF_001605985.2 Dendrobium catenatum
ACTCCTGAAATTTCCAAAAAAATATTAATAATAATAAAATAAAACTAAAAATTAAAAAATAGAAAGAAATAAAATTATGAGCTCTTCATTATACATTTTTTTATTAATAAAAATTTAAAACTCGATTTGTTATTAAACTATTTAAAAGTGAAAATGTTTTTAGCTGATTTTCCTCGCAATCAAATATGTTAACGATTCTTTTTTGTATGATTTATCTTTCTTTTTCAGTCCTTCAAACCAAGGATAGCAAATGATTTTGTAGCTATTCGGTCAATGTA
>NW_021579305.1:0-959 GCF_001605985.2 Dendrobium catenatum
TGAGATGAAAAGTCCTAAATTTATTCCATCATCGCCTTAACTCAATGATACAAAGAGAAAAAGGAATTTCTCTCCCAAACACTTTCACCATAAGATATTTTTGAAGTAATTTAACATACTCACATACCTTATCCATATTCAGTTTAACCACATTTGCATCTACCGCTTCTTCAGGATCTGTATCTATATTATTCACTTTAATATGATGGATCTTAAACCATTCATTTACCAAACCAAACTTGCTGTTATCAGGACTTGGTAAAACCATCATACTCATCTCCAAATGTGTTTCATATTTGATATTCAAACCTTTATATTGCATTGACATATCCAAATTCAAATTAAAAAATTCCTATTTTTTTGCAATACTTTCATCGCCAGATGGATTAGAAAATTTGTGACCATTAATTTGAAACTAATGGATGAAGAAGCCTCTGAGTCATTTTCCATTCCAGACAATAGATTTTTAATCACGGAGGAGGGAACCGCTAAATCCATTTTCTCAAGGGATTCTATTAATTCCTTTCCCTTACCCATCATCGAGATAACCTCATGCACATGAGGTAAATGACCTTCTTTGATAACTAAAGGCGCATTGTTTAATCAAACCTTCCCGATTTGTAACTCCTCTACTTTTGGATCCACCATGAAATAAATCATTAGGATTCCTCGTATAATAGGGATTGAAGGTATTCTAGTCATTAGGAGCTGATGACCGAAAGCCCTCCGCCACTATACAAAGAAATAGGGAAAAGAGGATCAGAAGTATTAAAAAAAAACAAAGCTTTCTCTCTCTAAGATCCGGGAGTCTCTCTCTCTCTCTCTAGCATTTCTGTGGCGTCTAAATTGAACTATAGTCTCCCTAGGTTGTAGTTAAGTGGCACTTGTCGTAAGGTTTTTATATTTATTTGATGTGATTTAATTATGATTGTTTAAATTATTTGAGCAGTAGAAATTCC
>NW_021579306.1:0-203 GCF_001605985.2 Dendrobium catenatum
CCTTTTTCCTACAAAATAGTATTATTATTCAAGCTAATGATGCATATATTTACAAAAAGATTATGTTAAAGCCCTTATCGCAAAGCTAACTGATGCTGAACAAGTTGTGTTTCAGTCCATCTATAAGCAAAATATTTTCAATCAAAATATTCTTGGAGTTTCTGATTATACCTGCGCCCACCACTTTCTTGGAGGTGTTGTCT
>NW_021579307.1:0-290 GCF_001605985.2 Dendrobium catenatum
AACTAGGTTGACCTAGGGAAAGGATTTAGCTTCAACAAATTTGATTTGATATTTGAAGTCTATTTAAAGTGTTCCCAAGGGCTAGGAAGGTCATTTAAGTTAAATCGAACATTTAAAATCTTAAGGAGCCATTTCGTTAACCTTTGTTCACTTGGTCAACCAGGTGACCTAAGGCCTGGGTTGTATTCCTATGCACTCCTAATGGTATTTAGGATGTATTATAGGAGGCTCTAGATTTGATTTAGCTTGGCCATGAAAGTTTGTTAGGGATGTTAAGCCCTTATGAACTA
>NW_021579308.1:0-287 GCF_001605985.2 Dendrobium catenatum
AAAGTTTGGGTCAAAGACTTTTGGATGCAGGTGAAAGTATTGCTCTAAAAGCTAGAGATACAGAAAAAGATTGCTTAGTTGGTGACGATAGCAATGACTTGTCAGGCAAATCATAAATCTCACCAAAGCATAAGCAAAAGTGGAAAAAAGGTAAAAATGATAAGGATGTTAATATTTCCTCTGACATTATTTGTTTTCGATGTAGGAAATCTGGACATATGAAAAGTGAGTGCCCTAATTTAAAAATTCTTCCTACGAAAGAAAAGGGCAAGGCGAAACAAACTTTA
>NW_021579309.1:0-204 GCF_001605985.2 Dendrobium catenatum
GGAGAATTACCCAAAAGAACTTAGTGAGAGGTATACCGAAATTAGACTTTACTAAGGATCACCTTTGTGATGTATGTCAATTAGGAAAACAAGTGAAATCTTCTTTTCAGTCCAATAAGGATCTTAGGACTAGTAAACCATTAGAAATTTTACACATGAATCTTTTTGGACCAGTAGGAACTGTAAGTCTAGGAGGGAAGGTAT
>NW_021579310.1:0-658 GCF_001605985.2 Dendrobium catenatum
GTATCTCATTTCCTTGTCTGAGGTTTTTGGGAGAATCCTGTGCTGGTGTGGCTATTTTCTGATGCTTATTGTTGCCTGTGTCGTATCCGTTACTAAGTTCAGTTTTGTTGATGCCTGTACTTGTGGTAATCGTGCTCTGTTTGTTTTTCCTTTTCGTTTTACCTATGCTGTTACGATTTATCTGGGCATCTGCATGGTGTGGACGTTTTTTGGTAGTATCTTTGTGAGTATCTATATGGGTAGGAAAGTTATCAACAAGTGGATTATGTCTTACTTGTTGGATAGTTTGAATACTCCTAATTTGGAGGATGTTTCTTATGTGGTTCATTTCCTGAGCGTTTTGTTTTGGTTGTTGGCTTTTTCCTCTACGTTAATATTTTATATTTGGTTCTCTAAGTTTATTTTTTGGAGAGGTTTTTGCAGGTTATATTTTCTTTCTGAAATCGAAATCGACAAGAACTGTAAGCCTCTCTCTTTTACCTATTTTCTTTGTATTTTCTTTGTTGTCATCCTTTTTGCAGGAAGTCAAAGCTGAACGAGAATATCAATCACTTCCTTTTTTTGGGTGCTGCTGCCGTGCAGCCCAGCGTTAATTTTTGCTTATATTGTATTGATAGGAAAAAGGTCCACCGGCTCGTAGGTTTTAATTTTCTTTTTG
>NW_021579311.1:0-280 GCF_001605985.2 Dendrobium catenatum
ATTCCACAATTTGTTTGCACACTTATCTCAAACTGCACTGTCAAATCCTTACCGTACTGTGTCGAACTTCCTAGTCACGGCATCAAACTTCTCTATAGGAATCCTGCTGTATCGAATTCCACAACAGTGCACTGTGTTGCTGAAAGCAGAATTTTCATTGTTTGCACCGAGCCGAATTCTTCCTCCAAAATTTGCTTGTGAAACTTCTCAGGATTCCGAATTCCAGACATAGAAAAAGGCTCATGGGAATTCTATTCCAAACCGGGAATTCTTAATATTT
>NW_021579312.1:0-203 GCF_001605985.2 Dendrobium catenatum
CGATGATGGCCGTGTTGAATACAGATCTCAACCGGAAGGGTTCCCAAATATTTTCAATTGTCTCCCAAAAGTCCATTCCAAATATCTTCCAAGCTCTACCCAAAATTCCAGAAAAATCCAAAAACTCCACAAAATCCTAAAAATATTTAAATTTGAAATAACCCATTACCACTTAAAGCAAAATCCGTCCACCCTCCGCAACA
>NW_021579313.1:0-350 GCF_001605985.2 Dendrobium catenatum
GTTCTCTGCCGCACCTTGTAGTGGTGAAAAGAGTTTTGTAAAGGCTTCTCTGCCTTGCTGTGGGTGCTAAAGGAGAGTCACTAGTGGTTTTAGTGTAATAATCGGAGGGTGCCTCCGGGGAGTGGATGTAGGTCTAGTTTTGACCGAACCACTATAAATCTGGTGTTATTTATTTTCCACTGTATTTTTACTTTTGTTGTTTACATATAACTTTGTGGTTGAAAAGATTCTTCTAGAAAAACTCACTAAAGTTTATATTTTTCATTTCCTAAAATTTTAGAGGGGTAAAATTTTTTAATTACTAATTCAACCCCCCTCTTGGTTAGCCTTGGGACCCAAGCTTAGGTTTA
>NW_021579314.1:0-328 GCF_001605985.2 Dendrobium catenatum
TGGCTTCCAAAAATTGCATCATAACATCCTTTTCCATTCCAAACAACTCTATTTTATAGACAAAAGAAGGAAGATAAACAGCCATAGCACCTCCAACCAAATCCAATTAGAATTGAGGAAATGAAAGGCCAAAAGCACATAACAGCCAGCAGAATTTCTGCACAGAAAACAGGGAGACAAGCCACAGAAAACCCCACCAGCAGCCACGGGAAGCCCAGACAGCAAGGGACCCGAAGAGCCAGCACAGGAAACAGAGCATCATTTCACGGGAAAAATAACCAGGAGGGGAAAACCGAGAGTGAGGGCCACAGGAACAGCAACAGACAAC
>NW_021579315.1:0-312 GCF_001605985.2 Dendrobium catenatum
TTTAATTAAGTTTTCTTTTCCTTTAGGTTAGTATTTTTCTTACCTCAAGATTATACATGTTAGTGGTGCCTAAAACCCTTCGTAGTACCATTCTAGTTTTAATATAATTTTCTTTTCTTCTAGGTTAGCTTTTTATCTTTCCTTAGAATTATATGTGCTAGTGGTAGATAACGCTTTTCGTCGTAGTATCCTAGTTTAATTCAATTTTTTTTCCTTTAGATTAGGTTTCTTCCTTTTCTTAGGATTAGACATGCTAGTGGTGGACAATGCCCTTTGTGGCACCCATCCTAGTTTAAACCAATTTTCTTTTCC
>NW_021579316.1:0-571 GCF_001605985.2 Dendrobium catenatum
AGTTTATCTTCAACTCCCTCTCTAATTTTATCAAAAAAAAAGAATATCTTCAACAAAAAGCATACACCAAGGTACAATCTCTTGCAAATGTCAAGTAAGAACATCCATGACTAAAGTAGAAATATATGAGCTTAAGGCTGGTCCTTGACATAATCCAATTGAAATAGGAAAATATTTGATCAAATCACCTTGTGTTTGAACACAAGTAATACATTATCAACCCCTTCTTATATAGAACTCTCCTTAGCATTTCTCTTGAGACTTTATAAAATGTTTTCTCTCTATATTTCATCAAATCTAACAATAAATGTATAGTTTTCATATTAGACCTACCTAGAATGAATCCAAATAAATTTTGAAAAAAATTAGCATCACACCACAACCTATGCTCCGTAACTCTCCCATAGTTTTAAAGCATGACGCATTATTTTAATTCATATATAATTCGCAAAATCTTGTGCATCACTTTTATTCTAAAAAATACAAATCAACACACTCATTCTCCATATATGATATTCTTTTTTATTTTCATCTTTAATACACTTCACTTGAACTAAATCATTACTGCTCA
>NW_021579317.1:0-336 GCF_001605985.2 Dendrobium catenatum
TTTTATATTACTTTTTTAATTATTACTAACAATTTTAATCATAATCAAAACCTTATAAGATTACAAAATAATGTATTTCTTGCATAATTAAGTGTTTTAATGCCCTTCACCTATGAAAGAAGAGGGGTTGATGATTTCTCCAATACCTAAGAGCGGAGGAGTTATTCATATTGAAATTCTAAATGATGAAATGCTCAAATATATATGTTGGCCGAGTTGAGCCATATCATATAAATATCATTGCATTTATTTATAGCTATTATAGCCATGATTTAAAAAATTGGATCGGAACGGCCGATTCTGTGAGTTTAATTATGAACCGGCTAGTGATCGATT
>NW_021579318.1:0-261 GCF_001605985.2 Dendrobium catenatum
CCAAAAATTTTCTTATAATTTTTCTATGACTTACGTATACCAAATGAAATGTTAAAAGGAAGAGTTTAAGTTCAAAAATCAATCCATACCTTCCATATAAGAATGAACAAAGCAAAACTTTTCCAGACTTGCAGAACATTTCATAGCTTTAAAGGCCAAAATTAAAATCCCTATAGATTATTTAAAAAAAAAAAAAAAGCGGACCATCAATTCGATAGTCAAAGAGAGGAGAAAAGTGGTGTGAAGCTTTCTTCTTACGAA
>NW_021579319.1:0-202 GCF_001605985.2 Dendrobium catenatum
AAAAAAAAAAAAAAAAAAAAAAAAAAAGCCAAAATCAGGAGCTGGAAATGGTTCCAAAACATAAAGCTCGCTTTTCTGAAAAAAACGAGGGGTTATACGCAAAAATCGGATTTGAAACGGCGAAGATACGAATTTCCGAAGTTTAAATACAATAAAATAATATATTTTTTTAAATAGTATAGTTTTGCTGTTTTTGAAATAA
>NW_021579320.1:0-303 GCF_001605985.2 Dendrobium catenatum
AGATAGAACTTGACCTGTATAGGATGGTGGGCCGACGTGCTTTCCTTTAAATCATAGATCATCGATATAACGATTGGGAGTTATAAGGAGTTTTATATGCCGACGGGCAAAAGAGTGAGGACTCTTCTTGATCGAAACCAACGTGCGGATATCTACAACAGCACCATTGATCATGACTAGTGTTTGTGCTTGTCGAGTAAGATCATTGTATGGAATTGCATGTTTACTGTATTGATTTATGGATTCATTGTTTTATACATTCCTGTTTTATCGACTTTGATTGGATTTACTGTATCGTACGAT
>NW_021579321.1:0-260 GCF_001605985.2 Dendrobium catenatum
GATACATTAGGATTTGGCAGATTTGACAAAACTGTCTAGGGGTGTAAATAAGTGGAGTTGACTTATGAGACGGCTCGAGCTCGACTTGATAAATGGCTCGCGAGCATAGTTCGATGAGTTAACGACTCAATTTTAGCTAGTTTTGACACGACTCATTAGCTCACAAGCATACTTATTTCAAAAATATTAAAATAAATATACTTGAAGTATATTAGAATTCAAAATTTTAAAAACAAAATTATTTAAATATTTAATAATTA
>NW_021579322.1:0-254 GCF_001605985.2 Dendrobium catenatum
AAACTTAGTCTTACTACAATATTACACTTAAATTCACAAAGGATAAGATAGGAGAATAAATACAAATATTGGTGAAGTTATGAAATTTTAACTTTAACTACAAAAACATATAACTTTTAAGCTATATTATTCAATTCAAAATTTAAAGCAGATGATTATATTTATAACATGTGAATTTAAATTAAGCAATAATAAAAATGATTAATTAGGATAATTGTTAATATTTTTTAAACTAGAATTATAACATTGTTTAT
>NW_021579323.1:0-249 GCF_001605985.2 Dendrobium catenatum
AAGTCTAGTTTTGGTATACCTCTCACTAAGTTCTTTTAAGTAATCCTCCTAAGGTTTTTCATGCTAGAATGACAAATTATCCTATGTCAAAGACATGACTCATTAGATACAGTTTTCAAACAAAAAGCAATAAAAGATTGAATATAATTCAAGTCTAGCATATAAATATTATTTACCTTTTTACCATTTAAAACATCTTTCCCATTTAGGCTTAATATGCAGCTAGTAGGAAAAAATTTCACACAACAT
>NW_021579324.1:0-267 GCF_001605985.2 Dendrobium catenatum
GGACCCGATAAGACTCCAAAAGAGTTTAGATGACATCGTTAACCTAGTAGGAAATATGACTAGAATTATGATGGAGAAACCCGTGGACTATCCCCACTCTAATTACATGCCCCACTCAGCTTATCACCCAAGACCTGAGCCTAGGCCTCCTCGACCTCACTTAGAATCACCATATCGTCTGCCTGCCTTTGATGGTTCTTTGGATGGTTACTCCTTTAGGAAATGGGTTCGACAATTAGAGGACTATTTTGAATCGCATGAAATCCC
>NW_021579325.1:0-388 GCF_001605985.2 Dendrobium catenatum
ACACTAAATAAGTATAAATAAAACTCAACTCAAATCAAATTAACCTAAAAACTCATAAAAATCATACAATAATGTAGTTCATTCAATCACATGTCATTCAATTATGTATGCAAATTAATGCACTTTAAATTACTTATCCTATTCAACTCTCAATCTAATCTTATAGCTATGATAATAATCAATTCTTTCAATAACTATGATTTGATACCAATTGTAATGTCCCAAAATTTAAATTTGGAAGAATTATTCTTTTAATCTTTTCCTCTCTAATTCTTTTAATAGATCTCTGTTGTTGAATTGATAAGGGATAAAGCTTTAAAATGAGTTACTGACTTAGGATATTTAATTAAAATAATAATTTAATGTTATATAATTTATTTATTTAATT
>NW_021579326.1:0-200 GCF_001605985.2 Dendrobium catenatum
AATCATTAATTTTAATTAAAATCTATATCTCCCCCCTTCTTCTCTGCTCGGCGGTATTACGGGGTTTGGCCGAAGATTGTGCGTGAAAGGGAGAAGTTACCTTAAGAGCAAGTGAGCTCTTATTCTTGCTCCAGATCAAAATGTCTAACTTCCGAATTCGACAGGAAGAGAACGTCGAGGAGGAGGCGGAGAAGGGGCTT
>NW_021579327.1:0-248 GCF_001605985.2 Dendrobium catenatum
TGGCCCGAGACGACGGAACCATGGGATCTTGATCGGGCCCTTCATCCATTCCCCCACCATCCGCTTTAAGTGAAAGATGGTGAAATTTCTATTTTAAATATGAAATCTCCAAATCTTCCAATCATCCAAATCTTCAAATTTTCAAAATTCCATACCAATGCTGCTACTATACGCCAGACAACACGTATACTATATGTATCTGATCGATGACTAGCCTTAATCGAAAGTTCTCTCTGGTGATCGGGAGG
>NW_021579328.1:0-383 GCF_001605985.2 Dendrobium catenatum
GGTTCTTTATGAACTAGTTAACTTTCTTTATTGTTTTGGTAGAATGTAATACATGCCTGAGTTTTTTTATCATTTATTGAAAGGCATGTTGTATTTCATATCAGCTTTTATTTACTATTAGTTTGAAATGTGTTCTATTATTTATATTTGATTAATTTTATTATGCTTAATTTTTTTTACAATGTCCTTTACAAAACTTGTACTTTCATTATTTATGTGGCCAAAATAAAAATGATAATTAAAAAGTATGTAAAATTAGGATGATAACAAAATAATAATCATGACTATGGATCACTTAAGTTATTGACTTGTTTTTTAATGTAGAAACTGTAGACTAATGCATTGACCACAAAATTAAAAAATTGAATAATTAAATTAAGGAA
>NW_021579329.1:0-234 GCF_001605985.2 Dendrobium catenatum
TGACATGTTCCAGAAGTGCTCTCACTACAGGAAAAACATCGAAATCCGGCGGTTTTTTCCGGCGGTTAGCTTATATTAACCGGCGGTTAGCTTATATTAACCGGCAGTTTTTTTAACTACCGGCGGCTTTACAGCGTTTTTTGTGCCGCCGGAAAAAATAGCGTAGGAAACTAGTACCGGTGGTTTTTTACCGGCGGTTTATGTAGCCGGCGGTTTTCCGGCGGCTCCGACAGC
>NW_021579330.1:0-304 GCF_001605985.2 Dendrobium catenatum
TAAAAGGTGCAATGCATGTGTGTAGAACCTAATGCATCTAATACAATTTTGAAGTGTCTATGGTGCACCCACAAGAATTTAAGTATAATATCTAGAGTGCAGGAAACTACATAAACAAACAAAACACACCCTCCAAGTAATGTATCTGCATCACAATGAAGCACACCACTAGACTAGTCAAAGCTAGAGTTAGTAACCCTATCAAACCAACTAAAGTGTGTGTAAAAGGAGGGTTGGATAAGTCCTAGGTTATTATTATTTAATGTTATTTTGTATTTTATTTTAAATTTATTTTAGGTCAAAT
>NW_021579331.1:0-1386 GCF_001605985.2 Dendrobium catenatum
AGAGCCGACAAGTTGTTTAAATAACTCAGCCTGGGCACTTGGAAGAGGAATGGAGCCGCTGTAAGGTGTTTTGGAGGCTATGGGAGTAGAGATGGGTTTACACTCAGCCATACCAGCCTTTTGCAGAATATCAGCGGCATATTTGGACTGAGATAAATGGAAGCCATCATCCATATGCAATACTTGCATGCCAAGAAAATAAGATATGTTGCCAAGGTTTTTCATATTAAACCTGTTATGCAATGCCGATAGAAGATGAGTAATAGTGGCGGCATCATTACCAGTTAGTAATATGTCATCGACATATACTAATATATAAAAGATTTTCGCATCCTTGTTGTATATTAAGAGAGAAGGGTCGGCTGCACTGTGATGAAAACCGTAGGAGATAAGATAAGTAGAAAAGGTTTCAAACCATTTGCGAGGAGATTGTTTGAGACCATATAAAGACTTTTTTAACTGGCAAACATAATCCGGATGCAACGAGTCTTTAAAACCAGTAGGTTGAGACATAAAAATTGTGTCAGTAAGAGTCCCATGAAGAAACGCATTCGAAATATCAAGCTGAATCACATTCCATTTAAAAGTGGCAGCAACTATGAGAAAAACACGGATGGTAGGAAGTTTAGCTACAGGACTAAACGTTTGAGAGTAATCCAAACCGTATTGTTGATTGCAGCCTAGAGCAACCAAGCGAGCTTTATGCCTTGTAATAGAGCCATCGGAATGATATTTAGTGCGAAAAATCCATTTACATCCCAAGACATTTTGATCGGGATGCGGTGGAACCAATGTCCATGTTCCCTGTTGTTGTAAAGCAGCAAATTCATTGGACATAGCTTGCCTCCAAACAAGCTGTTTGATAGCCTCTGTATAGCATGTTGGATCAGAAGAAACAACATCAGTGGTCATATTGATAATATGCTTAGGTTTTAAATTCCCAGTCCGTAGCCTAGTAAGCATAGGATGAGTGGATTGATGTAACGGTGGAGCTGAAATTGGAATATGCGAATGAGTAGCTGATGAGGATGTAATTGGAGGAGATTGTGATGAGTTGTTAGGCATAAAAGAACTGCTAGGAGAAGATGGTTCACGGGATAGTGAAGGAGTAAGATGTGGTTGCAGCAAACTCTGAGAAGTTTTAGGTGGAGACACAGATGCATTTGCTTGTGGAGATGACAGAGACATAGCTGTGGGAGGCAAGTTTTGAATAATGCTTGGGACAAGAAGTGTAGGAGGCGTATAAGTGGGCACAGTAGGGGACGGTGGAGCAGGTTTTGTTAATAGTTGAGTAAAAGGAAAAACTGTTTCAACAAACTTCACATGACGAGATGTGAATATTTTGCCATAATCAATGTTAAAACAGTAATATCCTTTTGTATTGGG
>NW_021579332.1:0-396 GCF_001605985.2 Dendrobium catenatum
CCTCCATTCTGAGGCGGGCATTTTGTTCTTGAGTAAGATCATTCTGAATTGCTACCCGGAGTGACGGTAGCTCAATCTCTAATGGTAATACGGCTTCAACACCGAACACTAGAGAATACGAAGTGGCTTTGGTTGGAGTTTTGTAGGTCGTACGATAGGCCCATAGAGCTTCTGCCATCTTCATATGCCACTCTCTTTTATTTTTGGTTAGGATCTTTTTCAACAACTTCACTAACGTCTTGTTGAAGGCTTCTGCCAATCCATTTGCCCTTGGATTGTATATGGATGAGTATCGCCAATCAATCTTGTGCCGATCAACGAACTTGTATATTTTTGTACTTTTAAAGGCTGTACCATTTTCTGAGATTATGCGGCGTGGCACACCAAATCTGTAGA
>NW_021579333.1:0-588 GCF_001605985.2 Dendrobium catenatum
AAGAATGGCTTCTAAAGTATATTAAAAAATATCTCAATATCTCTGGAAACACATCTCAAATCATCATTATGCCTAAAGGATCAGCTAACATTGGTTCTCATATGAGCCATCAAAAAGTGTTCATGCTTCAAATTTAATAGCAGGCCCTCCTCACCTCCAAGAAAAGACAAAAATTCCAGCCTAACAAATCAAAGAAATTAAACCAAGGATGACTAACACCTTCCCAATCAATCTTCAAAATAAGGGGCACCTCTAAAGTTCAAGGTACCTCACTTAGAAGCTTACAAAGGAAAGAGTGTCCAACTAATCACGTGGTGACCTTTGAGTCCATGACTTCCCTCTTTGACATAGATGATGTTCTCTAGTGTCATCACCACTTTGCCACTCTTAAAGACTTAGTTTTGAGGTGGTTCACTCACCTACCAAGTTGGGTGATCACATCCTTTTCCAATTTCTAGTGAATATTCATTGCATAATTTATTAGTGCCTAGAAACCCTTGAAGATTTCATAAGTTCTTTTAAAGATGATATATGAACCTAGAAAGTCATTAAGGAGCTTCATACTCCAATTCCAAAATGAAATGCTTG
>NW_021579334.1:0-272 GCF_001605985.2 Dendrobium catenatum
TCTGACGGACACTGCATTCCGTCGAAGGTCTTTTCCAATCTCCTCAGCCACTCCTCGGCTGCTCTGGGCTCAACAGCGCCCTCAAATCTCGGAGGTTTCAACCTCAAAAATAACTGCAGGTGTCTATCAATGTCCTCAGATCTGACAGTAGAAGCTCTGCTCTGAGTCTCGCTCATCATCTAAGCAACAAGCGTAGCAAACTGAGACAATGTATCTGCACAGGCCAGTGGGGCTATACTCCCCACTGGTGCTGCCTGACTGGCACTCTGTCC
>NW_021579335.1:0-222 GCF_001605985.2 Dendrobium catenatum
CGGCCAAGACGACGTGACTAGATTTTGAAAAAACAATGAATGATGGTGATGATCAAAGCCCTCAAAAATAAAACAAAAATAAAGTAAAAGAAAAGAAAACGAACAACGATAAAAATCTAAAAACAAACAATTTGAAAAAAATATATATATATATTTTTTTTTTGTAGCAAGGCATTTCATATGAGGTCTCAAAAAATTTAAACCTTAGAGTTCCAAGAGATC
>NW_021579336.1:0-874 GCF_001605985.2 Dendrobium catenatum
ATATAATTTTCTTAGTGAGTGGGGGATTAGGAGAAAATATTTTTAATTTTTAAAATTCAACCAATAATATTTGTCATCATAAAAAAGGAGAGATTATTGTAACTCAAGCTCATAAGTAAATTTTTTTGATGATAACAAACATTATGGCTCACATCCTTATGTCTACTTATATTTGCAATATATATTTATTTGTTTGTGTACTAATATTTTAGAAGCCCCATGCATCATCCAACGAAGATTTAAGTCTCAAGATTGGGTAGAACAAGTTATATTATAAAGATTTTTGTAACATTTATTGATGTATTTTTAATTTCTTGAGTCAAGTCCTGTAAGGATGTATGGTTGCTTGGTGACCATACATGCACACACTCAGGGGGAGTGAGATTGTGTCAAAATTAAAAGTTTAATTTTTGAACTATTCATACAATATGATTTATATCATAGTATATGATTAGCTCATCAAACTAATCATACATAATGATTTGGATAATCCAGGATGATTAATTATTATCATTGAAAATAGCTACCAATTATAATTTAGACAAGATTTTGAATTTCAAATTTTGTTCTAATTGTCCAGAATGATGTTCATTATACTAGATGATCTATAAAAATTATGCCTAAATTGATCTTGTGATTAGTCAATTGAATCTACTTAATTTTGATATTCCAAATGTATTGTATGAATTGGAATGTACCGGATGACCAATAGAGATGATTTTGGTCATCTTAGGTTTTGTACTAAATGAACTACATTTTGGTTGAACTAACTGTCCTGGATGATCTCAATATTGTACTGGATGATATCTTCAAATACTTGAATTGATCGTATATGGCAATACTAATCATACTAGTTGAAAGGGTGATTTTATAC
>NW_021579337.1:0-510 GCF_001605985.2 Dendrobium catenatum
TCCCTCGGAACCCTAGCCGAGTAGAGCAAAGGTGTCAAAGGAGAACCTCCTTGGTGTGAGTGCACAAAAGTCAGCATCCACCATCCCTCCAGTGCAGCCAATGGCAACAGTGGCAGATGAGTCATCACCAGTCACTTTGACAGAGAGGCAGTTACACCTACTCATGGATCAAAATATTAGAGAGGCTATGGCTTCTTATCACTCAGATAATTTCCAAAGAGGCTGGTCGTACCCAGTTCAGTACCCCAAGTCACCTCAATACAAGGTATTTGACGGCATGGTAAACCCGAAGCAACATTTAGCCCAGTTCTGTGCTAGCTGCTGCAATGCAGGTGGCAACGATGCATTACTACTTTGAAAATTTGTCAGTAGTCTTAGGGCATAGCTTTTGATTGGTACGCCGAGTTACTTAATGATTCTTTCTCAGAACTTGAGGAACTCTTCTTCAAAAGGTTTGTTGGGGCGCAGTAGAGAAAACACTAAAGTAGGCGACCTGGTTATTGAAAATCA
>NW_021579338.1:0-311 GCF_001605985.2 Dendrobium catenatum
ACACTACACAAAATCCTACAAAAGTCATCTACCAAACTCATCTCCTTCGACACAAAAATTCTACCCAAAACGACCCATATTCAAGTGCCTCTCCTTTCATTTGGAGTGGGGTAGAAAACATAAAGCTTTCCAATGAGAAAATTTTATAAAGAAAACTTCTCATTGTAAAGCGCCCATAAAATTCGTCGCATAAAACAAATCCAAAGCCACCATAAGATTTTTTTTTTAAAGGATAACAAAAGCCTCCAGCCCAACCTCGAAGCTAAATACTAATAAAATAGATAATGTTCTAATGAATGCTTACTTCATAT
>NW_021579339.1:0-213 GCF_001605985.2 Dendrobium catenatum
GAAATAAGTTTATTAAAGAAAGAACAAAGACTTATAGATCTAAAGTCATTCCACGTATTAGCCCCCATAGATTTAGGAATAAGCACGATATTGGTAGAAGTGAAAAATTTAGGGTAAGGAGTACCCTTGAAAAAATCAATAGCAGCTTGGATGATATCCTCTTTAATAATCTCCCTACAATTTTGAAAAAATTTAGTGGTGAAACCATCAGGA
>NW_021579340.1:0-219 GCF_001605985.2 Dendrobium catenatum
AATCCAATTAGAGGAGTATGAAGGTTGTATCTCTTTTTTAAGATTACAGCTTTTGAGATGTAAAATCAATGAACTCAATGTAACTTTGGCACGGCTCAATACTTGGTGGAAGCAAAGAGCCAAAGCAATATGGATGGACGAAGGTGATTGTAATTCGTCATTTTTCATGCTTTTGCGAATGCCAGTAGAAGTACTAACTGGATTAGTCATATCAAGACT
>NW_021579341.1:0-270 GCF_001605985.2 Dendrobium catenatum
TTTGTGGTTGGGATGAAGGTGAGCTTAGGTAGGAGGGATTATGGGGTGGTGGTTAGTGGTGGGGATGGCCGGTGGTGGGAATTGATTAGAAGGGAGGATAGAAAAGAGAAGAACCAAGAGTCACCGGCGATGACTGTTGGGTACGACGAGTGGAATCTCCTAGGCTCCACCAAATTCTCAAACTCTTTCTCAAGCTCTCACAAAAAGCTTCAAGAACACAATTGCTGGAAAAATTTCGATAATCATTCATTAGCTTCAAAATAACAAGAT
>NW_021579342.1:0-797 GCF_001605985.2 Dendrobium catenatum
TCATTTTCTTGATAAAATAATAAAATTTTAAGTATTTCATATAGATATTCACAATGATATCATAAAAATCAGAATGATAAATAATTTTCTTACAAATAAATATCTGTCTGAATTTTAATATGCTTATATTAAGAAATGGATGAGGAGCTCTTGATATGTATATATATATATTCAAATGATTCAATCATTGGATCGAAAAAGTTAGATTTAATGCAAGATAAGATAAGGTCTTCCCTTGGTGGCTATGAACACCTTCACACATAGCAGGAGGATCCCATCTCAAAAGTAAACAATAGAGATAAACTCTCACACACACATCACATACATAAGACTCGAATTCAAGATCTTTTTGTTGATAGCCAATGCTCCCAACCAACATACTAAGTAGAGTTGCACGGTTCCTAAATTTTAAATAAACAAAATTCAAATGGGACAAAGCATATAAAATTTCCAAGATAGTGGTGTGGTCAACAATTGTTCAATAAAAATTTTAGGGAGAGATTTAATTTCATTGGGGACAACTTTCTTAATGATTTTTTAAGCATCTTTTAGTAAAAAAAAAACCTGAAAGCAACAAAAATAGTGGCCAAAAGCTATCTCAAATAGGGTGTAAATGGCTCAATTATGCACGCGAGCCCTCCTCCTCTTCCCGCAAGTGAGCCCACCGTCGAGTGGCCCGTTAGTTCATTTGAGTTTCGCACACGAGCCCGCGACCAGTGTCCTAATTCCAGCAGGCGAGCCCACCGTCAAGCGATCATTTAGTTCATGAGCATTTCACACGCAAGCCCACAACCGAC
>NW_021579343.1:0-1201 GCF_001605985.2 Dendrobium catenatum
CCAAAGGTGAGAATATCTTTGTAAGTTTGTCAAATCTCTTCCCTACTTATTTGAAGACCCTTGAGAGAAGTTCTTTGGTGAGAATCCAATACTCTACCATCACCAGGTGGGTGAAAAAGGATTCCAATACCCAGTTAACACCAGGAGGGTGTGAAAGGATGTTGTTACTCTACCGACACTAAGAGGGTTTGAAAGGATGCTAGAACTCTACCGAAACCAAGAGGGTGAGAAAGGATGCTGGTTCTCTATCGATATCAGGAGGGTGTGAAAGGATGTCGCTACTCTACCGACACCACGAGGATATGAAAGAACGCCGGTACTATACCAACACTAGGAGGGTGTGAAAGGATCCAGTACTTTGCCAATACCAAGAGGGTGTAAAAGGATATCAATACTCTATTAAAATTAAGAGGGTGTGAAAGGATGCCAATTTCTACTGACACCAAGATAGTGTGAAAAGACACTGAAACTCCATCGACGCTAGGAGGGTATGAAAAGATGCCAGTACTATGCCGACACCAGTAGGGCATGAAAGGATGCCAACACTCTACCAAAACCAAGAGGATGAGAAAGGATGTCGGTACTCTATTGAGACCAGGAGGGTGTGAAAGGACGTCGGCACTCTATCAACACTAGGAGAGTGTGAAAGGATGTCGGTACTCTGCCGACACCAGGAGGGTGTGAAAGTACACCAGTACTCTGCTGATATTAAGAGGGTTTGAGAAAGGATGCCGATACTCTACCAATACCAGGAGGGTGTGAAATGACGCTAGTATTCTGCCAATACCAGGAGGGTGTGAAATGACGCTAGTATTCTGCCAATACCAGGAGGGTGTGAAAGGATGTCGATACTCTACTAATACTAGGAGGGTGTGAAAGGATGCCATTATTTTGCCAATACTAAGAGGGTGTGAAAGGATGCTGGTACTATGTCGATACCAGGAGGGTGTGAAAGTATTCTAGTTTATGCCAACACTTACCAGGAGGGTGTGAAAGTATTCTAGTTTATGCCAACACTAGGAGGGTGTGAAAGGATACTGGTACTCCACCAATACTACGAGGGTGTGAAAGGATGTCGGTAATCTGCCGACATCAGGAGGGTGTGAAAGGAAGCCAGTACTGTGCCAAAACTAAGTAGTTGAGAAGAGATGCCGATACTCTAACGATAACAAGAGGTTTTGAAAGGATGTTGGTAGTCTCC
>NW_021579344.1:0-954 GCF_001605985.2 Dendrobium catenatum
GCCGCAACAGCCCTTTTTTATGAAGCAGCTACAGAGAGTTCAAAGCTAACACCATATGGTTTATTCCTCTCAATGCTGCAGCAAGAACCAAAAATGCGATTAGCAGCTTACAGATTGATATCCACTATTGTTGCTCGGTCGTGGTGCCTGATGGAGATTTGCTTTAGGTTGGAGCCTACATCTATTGTGATGGATGCATATATTGAAGACACAAAGATCCGCATGGAAGCTCGGCATCAGTGTTGTGCGGCTGTCTATGACGCTCTCTGCTTTAAATATGGCTGCAGATGCCAAAGTTGCTGAACTAGCAAAAAAGTTGCAGGAGACAGTTAAAAGAGGTCCATACCTGACCAAAAAGCGCATTGAAGCAAAACCAATTGGGATAACCGCTGAAAGGTTCTGATTGGAAATAAACCAAAACAAAAAAGGTTTTTCATTGTAAAAACTTAAGATCATAGAGATCACCATTATATCAAGATTGACATTGGTGGAAATTTTTTGGTCTTTAAAGACTACCCATCACTTCAGAGGTATGATTTTCATCATATATGTTATGCATTTGTCCCTGATTTTCTATATTAGAAATGTTCTTGTTTTGTTCATATCAAACTGATAAATGAGTGCAGATATTCAATTCATGGAGAAATATTTCAATATTTCTTCTTTTTACCCAAAAAAAAAATTACAGCCCTCTTTTAATATATCTTATTATGACTATCGTTGCTTCTTGATTAAATTGATGCATGCTATGTCTTAGCACTAATGTGTTTATCTTATTCATTTTTTTAAGGTTTAAATAGATTTATTTTTATGAATAACTGAATAATTTTTCATGCTTTTTTAAATTTCTATTTTACTCTTTATGGTTTTCAGATTCTCACATGACCATCGAACCTATCTCTTGCCAAACATTGGAATCAACCATATTCTTCTTGCCTAACCCATCAACCCAAT
>NW_021579345.1:0-506 GCF_001605985.2 Dendrobium catenatum
AGTTAGAAGATGTGAATAGTTCAACTAGTTCAAGCGATGATGAGAACGAGGATCAAAGTGAAGATACCATTGAGACCAGCAAAAATAGTTTAGATGATTCAGATTAGTTTTTGTAATCTAGAAATGTAGAATTTTAATGTTTTATAATATTTTGAATTCTAAGGAATTAAAATTTTTTTTGTCAACTTGTATTTATTAATTGCTTTTTGTAGTTTATTAATTGCTTTATTAACTGCTTCTTGTAATTCATTATCTGCTTTATTAATTATTTATAATGCTTTACTAATTGAATTTTTTTTAATATTACAGATGGCTTCAGGCGACGATCCACCTCGCAAATTATTTGCATTAAAATTCCGCCGGAAGAAGATTACTACTAGCAGGGTCACACAGCCTAAGGTAGGTGAGGGGCCTTCAGTTCCACCAGATCCTACCCCACCACCTACCAGGATCCAACAGCAATCCACAAAGCAGGGTCAGACAGATGCACCTGCTTCTGTACCTCC
>NW_021579346.1:0-1131 GCF_001605985.2 Dendrobium catenatum
TTAGCTATCTAAACTTTTTAATTGAAATGTGATTATAAATATATATAAATGCTATAAGGCCATACCTCCTTTTCAAGGAATCGCACGCAAAATGAATTTTGCTCAAATGACACCTCGTCATCGAAATCTTTGAATGTTTTATAAAGAGACGTGCAAAAGTATTGCAAATATTTCTGTAACTGATCAACTCTCAGTAGTTCCCATCTATGTTGGCAGATATAATTTTTCACAATAAATATAAATTACATCATATTGGTCATTAATTAAGACTAACTAATATTAGATTGGTTATTATTACCTTTCAATTTTCTCAGTAAGGAATTCACGATCTTCAAGTGTTCCATATTAATCGTAAATATCATCAAGTATTGATTTTAATACAATTAATTTTGTGGCCATGATTCTTGCACGAGAATAAATTGGTTCAAAGTATGTGCCTGTCATCCAAAAGTGTAACTCAACCAATCTATCTCGTGCAAATGGTAAGTTTTCAGAAAGAGCCATTGAATTCTTCCATCTACATGGTCATAACAAATCATTTTCAGTTATTTTCACTATGCGGACATACACACACAAAAAGAAGGCATACAAAAGAATTTTCAAGTAAACTAAACTTACAAGGTTAAGTGTAAAAGTTCCTCCAAATGAATTGATTGCACTAAATTGAAGTCCAATTTTGCAAACTCTAATAGAAGTTCACTTCTATTTTTTTTCTTCTTCAAAAATTGATATATATTCTCTTGCTTCTAACCTTTCAGATCTTCTAAACCTTGGTCTTTCTAAAGCTCTTGATGTTATTGTTGCAAAATTTTGGTCCATATTGCCTAACATCAATTTTAGATAAGTTCTCGCAAATTGTACAGCTTTTTCTAATATTTTCTCATTTTGTGTTCCAAGATGGGCAGCTTCATAGAAGCTTAACAACCCTTTTCCATCATACTTCAAGCTTTCCATGAATTCTCCTTTCTTTATAAACTTGTTGAATATGTTTGTTTTTCAAACAAATAAATAGATTGTGAATTTTCTGAAGGAGTGATTGGAATATTTTTTTTAAAGAAAACAACCTAGAACCATTGTCGCTGCCCTCTTGTTATGTATTTAATAAGACAAAATAATTTTTATTTTGTATCA
>NW_021579347.1:0-414 GCF_001605985.2 Dendrobium catenatum
TGCGGGATATGTAGGAGTAGGAGGTTGTTGTACACTGTACATAATAGGAGGTAATGTAGAAATCATCTTTAGTGCATGCAATATGATATATTTAGAGAATTTCTCAAAAATAGACAAATTCAAAATCCAATAACATAAATTATGCATTATAAAGTCTCAAAAAAATTCTAAAATTTATTTTAATCGCAAATAAAAATTGAAAAACTAAAAATTTTACAAATATTTTTTTTAAATTTCAAAGTTGAAATACATTACACTAAAAATTTCTAAATTAAATAAACCGCTATAATGTTTTCTCAATAGGTCAAGCACGGCATTAGAATGAGAAAAGAGTGTCAATATATTGAATATAAATTAAGAAGATAAAATATTATGTAAGATGTAATATATATTTTTTTAATTTTAACTATAAAT
>NW_021579348.1:0-313 GCF_001605985.2 Dendrobium catenatum
ACTCTTATTAATGACTTGATTGCCCAAAGTCACAATCCCCACAATAGGTGTATTACTACTAAAAGTAAACTACATATATTCAATTTTAGATCTACTCAAGCGAAAACCTTTAGACTCTAAGGTTGACCTCCATAATTCAAGTTTACCTTCAACTCTCTCTAGTCTTAACAACAAGAAAGAATATCATCAACAAAAGCATACACCAAAGTACATCCTCTTACAAAATTTATAGTGAGAACATCCATGAGTAAAGCAAAAAGATATGACTTAAGGCTAATCCTTGATGTAATCCAACAGAAATAGGAAAATACTT
>NW_021579349.1:0-246 GCF_001605985.2 Dendrobium catenatum
TTATTTTAAATTATTGTCAAGGATGATATATACATCAGCCTAGACGATACAGCACAATTATGCCTAAATTAATCTGGCAATTATGAAAAATAATTAAGGCTGATTGATACGATCACATCAGTCAGGCCGATCGCAGAATCAGTCGGGATGATGTCCTAAGTGATTGACATCGGCTAGACTCTGTTCAGGGCGCTGTTCAGAATGATTGTATTGCAAATCTATTTTCATGGCTTATGTTTTGATGAT
>NW_021579350.1:0-379 GCF_001605985.2 Dendrobium catenatum
TTAGGCTTAACAACCTAATTACTAGACTCAACAAGAATGAGGGGTGTATTTATAGTTTTCTTAAAGTGACATGACTAGAAAATAAGAGGAAGATCAAAGGTGAATTGGGAGTGGTTTTAATGGACGGCCGATGTTGAATCCCTTGACCAAGGACCATTTATTAGACATTGAATGTCTTAATGATATCATAATTTGGTGAACTTAAGCTTGTTGGATTCGTCTTGTCAATATGCCCATTTGACTATAAGCATATTACATTTGGAAACTATTTGATAATCCAAATTATGGTTTGATCCTTCCAAATATGCTTCGAGTCATCGATTTGGACCCATTCGGGTTTGGATTTAGTCAAATTTGGTGTCGTTGGGTTTGTATTTAT
>NW_021579351.1:0-220 GCF_001605985.2 Dendrobium catenatum
AGAGAGAGAGAGAGGGAGAAGAAAGAGGGAGGGAGTGAGAGAGAGAGAGAGGGAGAGAGTGAGAGATAGAGAGACATAGAGAGAGAGAGAGCAAGACAGAACAAGGGAGTGCAAGAGAAAGAGGGGGGAGAGAAAGAGAGAGGAAAATAGAGAGAGAGAAAGAGGGTGGAGAGAGAGAGAGCAAGAAAGAGCAAGGAAGTTCAAGACAGAGAGAGAGGGA
>NW_021579352.1:0-222 GCF_001605985.2 Dendrobium catenatum
TGTAGTGGCGGAGTTTCTGAACTGCAAAAATCAGCGCCAGACAATGCTTTTCAATTGGGGAATAACGGCTTTCTGCTCCAATCAACCTTCGACTGATATAGTAGAGCGCATTTTCTTTGCCTTCTTCATTATTCTGGGCCAATAGTGCTCCGAGGGATTCTTCTAGAGCAGCCGTGTACAGTATGAGAGGCTTCCCTGGAATTGGCGCTGCTAGAATAGGCG
>NW_021579353.1:0-369 GCF_001605985.2 Dendrobium catenatum
CATGGATTTATTATTCTGTGCAGAGTGTGGAGGGCATCCGGAGACCAATAAAAATGCCCTATGTCACCCCATTGTGGGGTCCCAGCTCGGTACCGGCACTAGGTACCCCTAAGTATCGCTGGGTACTTAGTGCTTAATTGGGCTTGGATTGAGTCAAATTTGATGTCTTTGATTTTGTATTTTTGAGACGTTCAGTTCGACTATAAATTTGCTGAAATCGGGGTTCATATAATTCCAATTTTGATTTTGAAACTTTCCAGCTTTATTCTGGTCGAGATTCATGCCCCATCAAAATAATTTTTTAGAATATATCAATATTATAATAAAAATAATATTTAAATATTATTATATAAAAAATACTCTCTTTTG
>NW_021579354.1:0-428 GCF_001605985.2 Dendrobium catenatum
ACCTAATAAAGAGATGTTTTTTTGTTTTGATCCAAATCAGCTCCAAACTGATTGGAATCACTCTCAAAGGTCAGATATGACCTGAGAAAGTGATCCCAAATATTTGGGAAAATTTTGGGATTTTTAATAATTTATTAGGGGCAAAACGGTAATTTTCACCTATGGTCAAATTAAGGGTCAACCTAGAGTCAAACTTAGGAGCCCTATTTATCTAAGGTCAAGGATCAGATTTTGAACAAATTAAGCTATTATAAGTAATTTTCTGACCTAAAATATATTTATTGTAATTTTTAGAAGGTCTTGGGGCCTTATTTAGCAGGATAATTATGGTAGGTTAACTAAGGGGTCTAACAAGCCCTACAAATTCCTAAAAAATTTTGGGAGGTTTATGATGTCACTAAGTTTAATTGTTGAGATTTTCATGTCAA
>NW_021579355.1:0-202 GCF_001605985.2 Dendrobium catenatum
TAAATTTGTCATCATCAAAAAGGGGGAGATTGTTGATGTTATCTACCTCATTACCTATTTATGAGATTTTGATGATAACAAATATATGCTTGGATGCTCTAATTTGCGTGCTAAGTATTTCAGGTTTAATGATGTGCATTGTAATTGCTTATGGGATTTACATTACACAACTCAAGATCAATCAAATGTTGAGATTAAGATG
>NW_021579356.1:0-254 GCF_001605985.2 Dendrobium catenatum
CAACAATCTCCCCCTTTTTGATGATGGCAAAATACTATGAAAACAGTTAGCAATAAAAGTTTAGGATTGATTGAAAGAAGCATCATAAACTCAAACCTCTCCCCCTTTTGACATATCAAAAAGGAGGGAACAAAAAAGCAAAGCAAAGAGATCCCATCCCCCTTTTTTTTATTTTTTTTAACCAAGACATGAAAGTGATATAGTATTCCATGTGATGGATTTAAAAATTTGTGAGTTAATGTGTTAATAATCTC
>NW_021579357.1:0-211 GCF_001605985.2 Dendrobium catenatum
TCTATCTTTGATCTAGTTATGATATTCAAAGTAGGATCTCATAATTTTAGATTCAAACCCCAATTTGAAATTTTATCTCCACTTCTTGAAGTGGTATGACTTTTCAAATGGGACGTTTGAGCTCAAAATTTGAATGTAAAATTTGATTTTAAATTTCCATATAAAATTAACCTTTTTCAAAACCTATTTTTTCAAAATTCCACCAAAAACA
>NW_021579358.1:0-562 GCF_001605985.2 Dendrobium catenatum
TCTCAAGTTAGAATAACTAGAATAGAGAAATTTATTCATTCTATAGGATTTAACCTTTTGAAACTTTTAAAGAGTCAAAGAAATATATATCTTTTGAGACTTTTAACCCTATGAGATTTTTATGTACCTACACCTTTTGAGACTTTTAGGCTTTTAAGATTTTAATGTACTAGTGTCTTTTAGGGCTTTTAACTTTCTAAGATCTTTAAAATAATTGTGTATTTTTTTAGAAAAAAAATTTAGCCTTCTAAGGTCTTTGATGTGTTTGTGCCTTTTGAGGCTTTTAGCCTTATAAGGTTTTGGATGTGTATGTGTCTTTTGAAGCTTTTAGCCTTCTAAGATCTTTAATTTACCAGTGTCTTTTGAGGATTTTAGCCTTCAAAATTTTTTGGATAATCTTATACCTTATGAGGCTTTTGCCTTTTGAGATTTTAGGCGTACATATCTTTTGAGACTTTTAACCTTTAATATTTTTTGTACACGTGTTCCTTTTGAGACCTTTACCCTTTAAGGTTTTTAAATAGACCTGGACCTTCTGAGGCTATTACCTTATACAACCTTT
>NW_021579359.1:0-385 GCF_001605985.2 Dendrobium catenatum
TTTGGAGACTTTAGATGATCCCGATGACCTTCAAGTTTGAGATGCACCCCCTGAATTAGAAGAAGAAATCAAATCGACAGTCGATGAATTAAAAGAAATTAACCTGGGAACCGATGATGACCCCCGTCCAATCTTTATAAGTGCTCTGTTGAGCGAGGGTGAAACCAGAGATTTGATTCAACTTTTGTCTGAGTTTAAGGATTGCTTTGCCTGGACATACGACAAAATGCCAGGTTTACCTGCTGAGGTAGCAAATCATAAACTTGGAGTTCGGCACGATGCCATTCCTGTCAAAGAAGCCCCTCGACGCATGCGTTTGGAAATCGAACAATAAGTCATTTCTGAAGTTAAGAAATTAGCCAAAGCTGGGTTTATTCGAGAGGAA
>NW_021579359.1:724-960 GCF_001605985.2 Dendrobium catenatum
AGGTAGCAGTTCATAAACTTAGAGTTCGGCACGATGCCATTCCTGTCAAGCAAGCCCCTCGACGCATGCGTTTGGAAATCGAATAATAAGTTATTTCTAAAGTTAAGAAATTGGCCGAAGCTGGGTTTATTCGAGAGGAACAATACCCCTCTTGGGTGGCCAGTGTCGTGCCGGTCCAAAAGAAAAACGGTCAAATTTAGATTTGCGTCGATTATAGGGATTTGAATAAGGCATGT
>NW_021579360.1:0-323 GCF_001605985.2 Dendrobium catenatum
TTACTACTCGGTACTGGTAGGTACATGCTCGGTACTACTAGGTACATGCTCGGTACTGCTAGGTACATGCTCGGTACTGCTAGGTACATGCTCGGTACTGCTCGGTACTAGTAGGTTACTGCTCGGTACTGACAGGTGATAACAAGATGTGGGATGTTGCTGGAGATGGGTTCGAGTGCCTTGATGATATGGGATTATTGGAGGTTGCAAATCTTTCTCTAGATGAGCCAGAGTTGGAAGCAATGATATTCAATGATGATGATATTGAAGGCCAAAAACCAACATATGAATCTAATTTTATCATTCCCTCTATTGAGTAGTTA
>NW_021579361.1:0-5963 GCF_001605985.2 Dendrobium catenatum
TCTTTGTTACAGTTTACTGTTCACTGTTATCCCAATTCGTTTGCACCCATACATCAATTTACAAATCATCACATATTCTATATTAATTACATTCAAAGCTTTGATAGCAGGTTTTTAAATACCTTTTAAATTACTGCTTCTGAATTTTTCAGTTATGCACAATTTTACTCTTCCTTACTCTCTTGAATCCAATGCACAACCGAACTCCCTTTAGGAATCCAGCAAATATGCTGAATTCTTCCACAGGAAGTCACTATGCTGAAGCCAGCAACAAGGAATTTCCTAGAATATTCACAATCCCGCAAGCAGGAATTGTGTCGAATGCAGAACAGGGAACTTCAGCACTGTGCCGAAACCCCACTGATTTCCGCCTCCTGCTACAGAATTTCTCTGTTAAAACCCAGCACTTTATCCTCCTCTTTCTGTAGAAATTCCCCGCCCCTTGCACAAGACTTCTCCGCCTATTGCTACAAGTGAACATGCGAATTTCCTATCAATTTCTGCGGTTTCTTCTACAGTCCCGAGAGAAACATTCAGCCCAATTAAAGAATAATCCTCCTGCACTTCAATTGTCCATCCCGTGTTCTCTCTTCCGTGACAGCACTAATCCATGCAGATAACTAGATAAGATTTGGAGTGTGGGCCCAAGTTATAATTGTTATTCCAAACCAAGCATCTGTTCATAATTTTACTAATTATTTTATTTGGCTTTAATACTAAATCAAATCACTATATTTGTTGATATCAATATAACAATATTCAATATTAAACTTACATATTTAATCTTAATCTCATTAACAGATAGTTAATAAATTAATTTAAATTTTATAGAGATTTATACATTTAGAACATCACCTTATTAGTTTCTTGGGTCTTACAATCTAGACGTTCCTCAGCTTGACGGCGAAATTCAGTTAAGTCAACTTGGGTCACTCTAATCTGTTGGGTAACGGTTCCAAGTTGTCCTACGCTTAGATCTAAAATTAGCTGAATTTGTTTCAGGTCCATAGCAATATGCTAGGTGAAAACTAGGGATACTAAGGTATAAAGGGCAGCACCTAATTCTATATGCCAATGCACCTAATGCCTTCTAAATGATGCTAAAATGTAGTGGACAACAAACGGTACTAGAGAATAAAATTTCTAAATAAAATGTTTTACAAGAATTAAGCTTAAATGATGCTAGGACAAACTCTAAGTCAAAACCTAACACATGCTACTACATGAACCTGATACGCTCTAGGGTTCCCAAGTTTGGGTTTGCCCTAATGCTCCTTTAAAGAAAGGATTTCTCCATCAAATCCAAGAAAAATAAACACAAGAGGGATGAGAGGAAGAGCAAGAACCTTTGCATTCAAAATCCAAGGGAAAACAAGATACAATTTGTCCACTTCGAGAAGGACAAGGTCTCCCACTAAACAAAGCAAACACTTTTATTCTAATAAGGGATGAAAAGCACTTGCAAGATACAACTTTCCTTCAATTCGAGAGGAAGGAAAAACTCTCCAAATCTCTAGCCGTAGCCTAGAGCCCAAGAACACAAACCCTAGATCTCAAAAATGATTCAAATTCAAGATGAGCCCCTCTCCCTCCTAATCCTCCTAATTAACAATCAAGGATTCCTACAAATTACCTAAACAGCCCTTTGCATTCAAAAATTTCCCTCCCACATAATTAAATCAGCCCCAAGTGGGGTCCACCTTGTCCGCCCCCTCCTCTGGGCGTTTCCGCCCCCGCCTGGTGTAGACCCGGGCTGAACCGGGTCCAGCCGGCCCCTCCTGGGCCGGTTCACGCGTAACAGAACCATGCTCTAATACTATGATGATGTGAAACATGTATGAAAACAAGAATTTCTTTTGAAATTAATAATAATTTGAAGAAGCTTTGCCAATTGTAAAGTTTATGTTCCACCAAATTAGATTCCTGAATTTTCAATTAAAGTTATGTAATAGTATACGATACAAAGTAGATTAAAAGGATATTTGCAAATAACAACAAAATAAATAAGTAAAACTAACGACAAGGGTAACAAAAATCCATGGCTTAACAATTAGAAATGTCCACCTTGAGTTCCCTCACTCTCGCTCCTGAAAGTGGTGTTTAGCAGAGAGATTAAAAGTAACCCTAGTGATGCCACCATGAGACAAGTGACGCTAAAGGTATTGTTCGTCGGAGAAGTAGCCGGAGGAGGGGAAGTTGATGGTTGTCCGATGATTTGCAACTTTTCAGTTGGTCGTTGCTCGTCGATCGTCTCGGTGAGATGATAAAGTATGTGATTGATGTAGCTTTCAACGAAATCTTCTAATTCCCAATCGGGATCAAAGAAGGGCAACTGAAGGATGTCGATTTGTACTTGGGAATGCAAATCCGTGGTCGACTTTAGGATCAGCCATTCATGGAGGCGACGTCAGCTTGTCGGACTTAATCCTTGAGAGGATTTGATTTGGAGGAGATAAGTTATGAGAGTGTGAGGCAAGGGGAGGATTTCAGCTAGGTTAGGGTGGGGTTCAAGTAGGTTGGGAGAGGGAAGAGAAAAGGGTGGCTTACGAAAATATGAAATTAATTTCAGATTTTTCTAGGATAGGCAAAGAAGAGATTTTGAAATTCAAAATCACTCCAAATAGGCAAGGGGAAGAGGGGCGGCGATTAGAGAGGGGATTATGGGGATTTAATTGGAGAGAGAGGTGGCATGGGCAAGGGGGGCCGGCGACATATAGAGAGAGAAAGAGAGAAAAAAAAGGGATTTTGGGGAGAAATTAAAAGCTTCCAAAACAAGCTATTTAATTTAGGAAGTGGAACATTAAATCAAATCTAATTTAAATTTAAATTAGACCTAGATTTAGGAACTTTCTTAAATTAGAACTTGTAATTAATGAAAGTATTTGAAATTCAAACTTGAATTTCAAATAATTTTAAATTATTTCCTTTATTGCTTGAGTTAATTTAGGGAAGTAATTATGATGATTGGACTCATCATTATGGTGGTGGAGATGGGTTTTTGGACCGGCGGCAATGGGGGAAGGGGTAAGGGTGGCATCGGGTAGGAAAGGGAGGGGTGGACTGGGATTGCCGGTGGCTTGGGATGATAGTGATGGGGCCGGCGGGTTGGGGGAAAGAGATTAGGGCACGGATCTGAACTCTGTGCAGTGTAGCCCCGTTAGTCCTGAAATCTTCGCTGCACTCCCGTATAAAGGATTGATCTTGCACTTCGTCAGCTCACCATTGATCCGCTTTGGTATAAGCCAATGATTTCCCTCCAAGCAAAATCGGGAAGCCATCCAGCTTTCTTCCTCCTCTAACGTCGACGCCGTAACGGCGGAAAATCGTCCACCGGTAGACCATCCGTACACATCTTCCCCTTCGAATACGGGGACCTTCACTTCCTCTTCCGTGTATCTGTCTGAGGTAGGATTCCTTCCCATCCTCCCATTGGCCCATGCTGAATCCCTCCCTGAGGTCTCCCCTCCAGCTTCCCTGGATACCGAAGGTTGGCACCCGCTTCTTGTGGCTCCCAAGGGTCGGCTCCCCTCGTTTTGTACCTCCCGGTTGTCTCGGCAACCACCCCCGACCTCTCATGTGGCTTCGGCCCCAACTCGGCGGCCATCCTGGACCTCTCGGCCACCCTGCCTTTGTGGCTTCCCAGTTTGGTGCGACCCATGCTCTTGCACTCCTCCCCGTCTCATCGGCCACCCTCCCATACGGACCGTGAGGGTCACGTCGGCTCCCTTCCCCTTGACCGGGGCGGCCCTCCACGATGCACCCACCACGCATGCCCACCTTCCCTTGAGCAAGGGCTCTTGGCGCGAGATTAGCGGTGGTGCCTTCATGGCTTCCCGGTTGGCTTACTCCATCTTCCCCTAATGAGAAATTAGGGTTAGGGTTTGACATCGGCGATTTCCCTTTTCCTTCGGATTTGATTGAGCAACTTGGGCGTCTACCAATTTCCGGATCATCGTCTTCCATTCCCCCAAATCTCTCGTCCTCTAGGGATTGAGAATTTTCCTTCCATAGAACGAAAGCTTCTCTCCACTTCCTCCTTCAATTGGCTCATCTCCCCCTCCAAAAACTTCTACTTCTTTGATGCCAAAGCCGTCTAGATCGAGAGCTCTGATACCAACTTGATACGCTCTAGTATTCCCAAAGTTTCGGGTTTGCCCTAATGCTCCTTCAAAGAAAGATTTCTCCACCAAATCGAAGAAAAATAAACACAGAGGGTGAGAGGAGAGAAGAACCTTTGCATTCAAAATCCAAGGGAAAACAAGATACAATTGTCCACTTCGAGAAGGACAAGGTCTCCCACTACAAACCCTAGAAAAACAAGAGAAAGAACTAAGGAGGCTAAGAGACAACTCAATCTTTCATAACCCTAGAATATCTCCCCCTATTCTCTTACTTATAGCAAGCCAAAAGCCAACAAAACCCACTAGTGGGCTGCCAAAATGAACCGCCAACTCAGGGCAGACCGAGCCAAACCAGTCAGGATTGGACGGTTCTGCTCAAGGCAACCCGAACCCCCGCCGCTCTGCCTGCGCCCCGTGTTCCTTCGCTGGCCGAACGACGCGGCTCCCTCCCAGCCGCTTCCGCTCGCTGGGGTGCGTCGCCCCCCTCGCTGATTGGAGGCGAACGCATCAGAACCATGCTCTGGATACCATGATGATGTGAAACATGTAGAAAACAATAATTTCTTTTGAATTAACTAATAATTTGAAGAGATCTTTGCAATTGTAACTTATGTTCCACCAAATTAGATTCCTGAATTTTCAATTAAAGTTATGTAATAGTATACGATTACAAAGTAGATTAAAAGGATTTGCAACATAACAACAAAATAAATAAGTAAAAACTAACGACAAGGGTACAAAAATCCATGCTTAACAATTAGAAATGTCACCTTGAGTTCCCTCAACTCTCGCTCCTGAAGTGGTGTTTAGCAGAGAAAGATTAAAAGTAACCCTAGTGATGCCACCATGAGACAGTGACGCTAAAGGTATTGTTCGTCGGAGAGTAGCCGAGAGGGTAGGGATGGGGAAGTATGGGATCGTAGTTGGTGATTGAATTTTTTCGCATGATTGCACTTTTCAGTTGTCGTGCTCGTCGATCGTCTCGGTGAAGATGATAGAGTATATGATTGATGTAGCTTTCAACAATCTTCTAATTCCCAATCGAGATCAACAGAAGGGCAACTGAAGGATGTCGATTTGTACTTGGAGTTGTACTGCAAATCCGTGATCGACTTTAGGATCGCCATTCATGGAGGGCGAGTCAGCTTGTCGGACTTTATCCTTGAGAGGATTTGATTTTGGAGGAGAATAAGTTATGAGAGTGTGAGGCAAGGGGATTTCAGCTAGGTTAGGGTGGGGTTTCAAGTAGTGGGAGAGGGAAGAGAAAAGGGTGGCTTAGGAAATATGAAATTATTTCAGATTTTTTCTAGATAGGCAAAGAAGAGATTTTGAAATTCAAAATCACTCCAAATAGGCAGGGGAAGAGGGCGGCGATTAGAGAGGGGATTATGGTGATTTAATTGGAGAGAGAGGTGGCATGGAAGGGGGGCCGCGACAATATATATATTATTAGAGAGAGAGAGAGAGAAAGGGATTTTGGGGAGAAATTAAAAGCTTCCAAAACAAGCTATTTAAATTTAGGAAGTGGAACATTGAAATCAAATCTAATTTAAATTTAAATTAGACTAGATTTAGGAACTTTCTTAAATTAGAACTTGTAATTAATGAAAGTATTGAAATTTGAACTTGAATTCAAATAATTTTTAAATTATTACTTTATTGCTTGAGTTAATTTAGGGAAGTAATTATGATGATTGGACTCATCATTATGTTGGTGGAGATGGGTTTTTGGACCGGCGGAATGGGGGAAGGGTAAGGGTGGCATCGGGTAGAAAAGGGAGGGGTGGACTGGGATTGCGCGGTGGTTGGGATGATAGTGAGGGGCCGGCGGGTTGGGGGGGG
>NW_021579361.1:6063-31258 GCF_001605985.2 Dendrobium catenatum
GGGGGGGGGGGATGGGAAAGGCTAGGGAGGCCTTTGGCGGCGCAAGGAGGAAGACTATGGGTGGTGGCGGCATAGGAGGAAGGACAAGAAAGAAAAGAAAAAAAGAGAAAACAAGAGCTCACTCGAAGGGGTTGTTGGTACTTCGTTTGAGCCTCTCCTAGGCTTCACCTCTCACTCAAGAGCTCAAAACAAGAACTAAAATCTAAAAATTTTATTAATTCTCATTAACCTCATACAAAGCAAAGACTCTATATATATGGCTCATAATAAAGAAGAAGAAAGAATCAAATGCCTCGGGGCTATAATAAATGACGTATCCATAAGGGATTAAAAATAGGAAATTGGAAATGCAACTAAACAACATAACATACATAAAAGTAAGAGCTGCGGAATCGTAGCCGTCGATCTATGATTCCGTCGATGATAAACATATCGAAATCTCTGACTGATGTCCTCATACACCGAGGACTTTAACTGTTTGCTATACCTTCAGCCAGCAAATAGAGCATAATCTATAAACTAGCCAAATTCCTTAGCGAATAGTAAAGAGTAGCATTCAAATCACCAAGTAATGAATTGAAAAGTTTATATTAGAATTACCAGCAAACTTATAGGTGTAGATTGATCCTCTCAGACATTTAAATATATCCGAGTAACTTGATCACCACCAATCACTCTCCAGTGGCTCCTGCTGCACTCTAATAATATCCTCATTAAGGCAAAATTGCCCATGATATAACATGATGCGCCACTTTGGGTCCCACTGCCTTCTAATAAATTAAGCCGGAGGTTGCTGTGTCATACTCTCTAATTGTAAGTTTTGATAGCAGATGGGTTTAAATCGAGTCTTCCCCAGCGCCATCATTTAGCACAC
This sequence comes from Dendrobium catenatum, assembly GCF_001605985.2. Taxonomy (NCBI): domain Eukaryota; kingdom Viridiplantae; phylum Streptophyta; class Magnoliopsida; order Asparagales; family Orchidaceae; genus Dendrobium; species Dendrobium catenatum. The sequence continues at coordinate 6,938 of NW_021579361.1, forward strand.
ATGTAGCCTGCACTGAAACTGGCACAGTCTCATATCCAACATGTAGTTCAAAAACACTACACTTGCAAACAGCTCTGATCACTTCCGGCGATGGGAAAGGCTAGGGAGGCCTTTGGCCGGCGGCAAGGAGGAAGACCTATGGGTGGTGGCGGCATAGGAGGAAGGACAAGAAAAGAAAAGAAAAATAGAGAAAACCAAGAGCTCACTCGAAGGGGTTGTTGGGTACTTCGTTTGAGCCTCTCCTAGGCTTCACCTCTCCACTCAAGAGCTCACAAACAAGAACTCAAAATCTAAAAATTTTATTAATTCATCATTAACCTCATACAAAGCAAAAGACCTCTATATATAGGCCTTAATAATAAAGAAAAGAAGAAAGAATCAAATGCCCTCGGGGCTATAATAAGAACTCGCTATCCATAGGGATAAAATAGAAAAATTGAAATGCAAACTAAACAAAACATAAAATACATCAAAAGTAAAGGATCTGAATCGTAGCCGTCGATCTATGATTTCGTCGATGATAAACATATCGAAATCTCTGACTGATGTCCTCATCACACGAGGACTTTAACTGTTTGGCTAAATAACTTCACCCAGCAAATAGAGCATAATCTATAAACTAGCTCAAATTCCTTACGAATGTAAAAGTAGCATCAGATCAACCAAGTAATGAATTGAAAAGTTTATATTAGAATTACCAGCAAACTTTATAGGTGTAGATTGATCCTCTCAGACCATTTAAATATATCCGAGTAGACTTGATCACCACCCAAATCCTCTCCAGTGGCTCCTGCTGCAACTCTAATAATATCCTCAATTAAGGCAAAATTGCCCATGATATCAACATGAGCGCCACTTTGGGTTCCCCTGCCTTCTAATAAATTAGCCGGAGGTGCATGGTCATACTCTCTAATGTAAGTTTTGATACCAGATGGGTTAAATCGAGTCTTCCCACGCCATCCTTTAACACACATGTAGCCTGCACTCAAAACTGGCACAGTCTCATCACCATTAGCTAAAAACACACCACCTTGCAAACAGCTCTGATCACTTCCGCCCTCAGCAGAGGTATCGATCTGGAAAGGTATGTTGCACTCAGATGAGGGAGATAACTTGTAAACATATGCTCTTTCGGTAGGAATTCCTACTCCATACATGGAATATATTTCCATATCAGGGGCATGAGGTAATCTGACAAAACCGAAGCATATAAATGGAGATAATTAATACAGTTTCAGCTTAATCTCTACCAAGTTCAACAATATATGCTAGAATCCCACCATATAATCATTCATTTAAATTTCTACTTCGTTAGCATGTACAGGTTATCAATAAAATTGAAGACAATAGGAGAAGACAAGCTTCTCAAAAACAAGGCATAAGTTAGTATATCAACACCATACCTTGATGAGATAATTACGAAGAAGCTACACTAGAAAAAAAAAAAGCTTGCGACACCTTAGTACAGCTAATCATAAAACGAAGTGTAATTACTTGTGAAAGTGAACTAATCAAAATGATGACTTTCATACTAAAGTTAGCATGACAAAAAAATTAAGGCAACAATATTAATGAAGTATCACTTCATTATGTTTTTCTTCCATATACTGGCAAAAGAGAAAGGACAAACAGAGAAGCAACGGGGGCACATCCAAGACTACAAGGAAATCATGAAAACTGCAGTACAATATAGTTTCACATGTTGATTGAGTGAACAAGATCAATAGCCTTGTGTTCCTTGAAAATTCTATGATCTCATTATGTATATCTTGATTTTAATCTTTGGTTTATGGTCACTTTATTACATGTGGAAAGGTTGATACAGAAGCAAAAGGGAGAGAATAAAACATGAAAACATGAGCTCCAAATCAGTGGGCAGGATGTGATCTATGATCATGCGCTTGTTGAAGTATGAACCCACAATCATAGACAATGGCGTGGTTAAAGAATCTACCGCAGCTGCAATGAAAGTGGGTCTTTATTGGATGGCTTTCGTTGCCTATGAATACAAATCTGGGTGATCTATCTGTGGCCATGGTGAAGTTTAGGTTAAATTAAGTAGAGGTTCAAATGGATTAATGTCAAAGAATAAACACATGAGCTTTGGTTAGGGGTTAAATTCCACTTGAACCTATAGCTAGCTAGTTCTTCATGAAATGCATTGAAATTAAGTTCATTTGGTAATCACTTCACTCTTGCAAATAGGTCCTTGTGATTAGGGTTGAATGTTTAATTATTCAGGCAGTCAATTAGTAAATTATATTTTAACCAATGGCCAAATTTTGCATAAAATTTAGAAAGAGAGCCGAATTAGAAATTTAGTATACTTTACCTTAAACCAATTACAGAAAAATCAAAATTTTCAAAATTTAGCAACTTCAATTTCATTAAAAACTATATATGAATCATTTCCTGGCCTACACTTTTTCTCTCTAGGTTTGGTTTGCACGTCTTAGCAAAGAAAAAGATTGCGATATTTTAGTAAATGCATTCACCAAATCTAGTAGCTTCACCAATTAATACATTAGAAGATTGCCCATGATACACCGACACACCTCTTAAACAGAGAATGCAGTGTCGGACACGTGTTGGACACGAACACGTGCCCGACATGGCTGGGACACGTGTCCAATTAAGATAATAGTTAAATTTAAATGGACAAGCATGTCCTAATTTTTTATAATAATTTTTTTAAATACAAAATTTTTATTTTTTATATTACTTTTATCAAATAAAAAACTCTTAGCACATCAGAGAATCTTAAATGCATCAATACAGCCGGACTGTCCGTATGCCTTAGGTTTTTTACTTGCTCTACATCATCACTCTCCCTCGTCTTCCACCCTCATCTTCTTCGATTGTGCGACCAGGCGATCCCACCGAGCATAGAAATTGCACACCTGAAGCCCAAAACATACTCATCTACATCTTTTCTGCAACGAACCGAGCCCGGAACCTCCTCAACGTCCTCGTCAACGTCTTCTTCAAATCTAGTGCTCTATTTTCCGCCAAGTACCTTCGACTAGAGCCGTTCTCTTCACTCATTTGGTTTTATGTTCCTTTCTCACCGCTCCAACTTGTTTTTCCGTCGAAGCCAGAGGAGGGAGAGTGAGCAAGTGAAGAAATTATTTGCTATTTTACTTTTTTCCTTATATTCCTGCTAGCAAACAAGTGAGCAAATTATGCATACTTTAGTTAGTTCCCACCATTGTCAATACTTATTGTTGATTTTAAAGAAATTAAACATATGAGTCATACATTGAAGTTATAGAAGGAATATAGAATAAATTACATCGATATTATAGGAAGCAATGACATTCAATGAAAATGATATTGAAGGCCAAAGACAAACCTCTGAAGCTAATCCCAGTAGTTGAAGATTGAATGCTTGATGTTGTAATAAATGGTTATTTGCCTATATTTTTGTGGTTGTACTAAATATTTTATATTATAAGCTAGACAAGTTATCATGCCATTCATTTATTATTGATTGTCATTTCCAATATGATGTTACATTAATATCTATACACTAAATAAAAAATGTAATGTTGTATCTGCATCGTACCCGTGTCCTACATTTTCAAAAAAAACCGTTCTCGGTGTCTGTATCGTGTCGTGTTCGTGTCGTGTGTCCGTGTTCGTGCATCATAGAATATTGCACAAAGCATTTCTATTTTATTACTCGTCTAGAATATATTGGTAGATGAATAAGTTTACTATTGTGCAATATTTCACCATCTAAACATTTTAAAAGTGAATAGTCTATCATAAATATAATATCTATCATTTTGATATAAAGAATATATAGCAAATATAGAGTGCTTCCAATGGAATTAACCTGAGGACATTATTGACATCAATTCTAGTTCAACAAAAAGACATCAGATTGTGCTTTAGCTTTAGACTAGTTGTCTCAGTCTACAATCTTGGAAGGGGGTTCATATCGATGCCTCTGAGAGATGCTTTGGATTAGCAAGCCACTAGGAATGCCAAAAGCCGCTTCAAATCATAAAAGATGAGAAGCAGCTCCAAGGAGGCACCAGAGCACTGTCAACCCAGCTCAGCATATCACACCATGTAACCCCACACATCATCAAAAAGTTTAAGTGCACCGACAATACCATATGAGTCACCACATGTGGTATCAGTGACAACATATTTTGTCCACCAAAAACAGTCTCACATTGGTAATGAACTGAAAACCCTCTTCTTTTGAGGGTTACAAAATAAGGAAGGGGTGAACTAATTGCAACAGTTGAAATTACAAATCTGACTTATCTAATGGCTTTACAGAAAAATAAATTACATTTTTCAAATTTAGAAAACAACAAGGCAATGACAAAGCGCTGCATACATTTAGATATGTACACATATTGTAGGATTTCCACCTAGAGTGAGGTGGTGTGCTATATCTTTTTTTAAATGTTCTTGGCTCGATCCACAATAGTAGGCTAGTTGGGTTGCATTTTGCGCTTGTAGAACCAAGACCAACAAGTACAAAGCATGCATGAATTTTTTTGGCATAACGGGGAATTATTGTCCCTTTTTTGTTTAGCATTGCTACACTAACTTTTGCATTAAAATTTCAAAACCCTATGCTCACCTTTCTTAGTGTGAGAGAGATGATATTCACTTCAATGCTAAGTTATACTATTCTCACATTTATTAATGTGGGTAGGACAAGCACCAAGAATAGACAGTTGATTCATGCAGAATCATGTAAGTTTTTTTTTTTTTGGTCCTAGCATAGCCAGGATAGGTGTGACATATATAAGCTATACTGCTTTAAAAACTAGATTGGACCAATTGGGTCATCCATGAACCACCCATATGGCCAGTCCAATCTACCTTAAGAATTGTCCATGTAGCAAACCAATGAGAGTTGATGAAAATTATTAGTACGACCGACAAATCGTTGAAACAATCCTAATTTCTTAGAACCAGTCCATCAAATTGCTACCCAATCTCTTAATATGAGCATCAAATCGCTGCAACAAACAACTGCCAAGAAAGCACTAAATAAAACCCTTTTTGCTTTCCCAACCACCCTATGTGTATTCCCAACACATGCACTCGAAACTAAAAATAATCTATAAACATTACTAAGATGAAGTTCCCAAGTAAAGTAGAACTAAATAACTTTGTTAAAATTTTCAAATTCACACCACATATACTAGAGATATTTAAAAAAAAAAATTCATTAGTTTTTTTATAATGTAATAATTATTATTTTTAATTAATAATATTCAATTTTTTATCTATTCAATTATATAGTATATAAAATTACATTTTTATCTATTTATTATCTATATATAAATTATAAACGTGAATTGTCTATAGGTGCAAATTTATAATATGAATTTAGTATATAATCTATGAGTTTAAAATTAATTTAAGCCTATAACATAAATTAGCAATAATTTATATTAACAAAATTTAATAAATTTATAAATTTATAAATTTAAACTAAATTTAAATATTGAAAGTGTCAAAATTTACAAGTATTGAATATATTATTTTTATATTAGTTATTTTTATTTTTAATCAAATATTTGCATTATTGTATCATTATTGATCATATTTAATAATTCGATGTTTAAAACGTCATCCAATTCAACACTATCCAAATTATTGAAACTGAACATCTCCTTCTTCTAATGCAATGATTTATATTAAACTTAGAAGTTTATATGTAAACAAAACTGATATAAAATTTGAACTAAATTTAAAAATTTTGAAAGTGTTTAAATTACACTAATGACCTAAAAGAAACCTTTCATTTTTACACACCAAAAAAATTGTTCAGCTCAAAATGGCAACTTATATTGGCATATAAGAACCTATGGAAATCAGCATGTTCCTTTTACTAAGGAAGTAAAAGGAGTTGTAAGCAGTAAGGAGTTTTAAGCAGTAATCATTGTTTCAATAAAACGCAAGATCTCCTTGCATATTTATAAACCTAGGTTATAATCTCGGGGTAGTTTAGTTGGGGGTAAAATATTGAACAGATTAAGACTAAACAATAAAATAATATATGAAGAGATGGTAAAGATTGGTCAAAGACTCACTTTGTCTCCAAAGGGTTTGACCAATATTTATAGTGGCTGTATTTTGGATCATCCAAGTTATCAGCAATCCCATAAGAAAAATGAGCACTGCCACGTTGCATCATCTTTGGAGCAACAAAATGAAGAAGGTCCAATATAGAACCAGCTGTATATACTTTGTGGTCAGCAACTGCTTTGGCTCCTCCCACTCCAAACTCATGGTACTCTGTCCAAACATCATTACAAGAAGCATTTGTAGGCCCCAAATTACTACCCTTGACAGCATCCTACACAAAAATAATAAGCCAAATGTTAAGAAAATACAAAAGTAATTTGCCAATATATGAAGCCAAAGGATCAAACATACAATAACACAGTGAAACCAAAGGAAACAAAAACACCATTTTCATCTCTGGTGAAAATAGGAGAGTAATGATTTTTTTTTTCTAATTATGGTCCCATCTAATAAATAGGATTTGAAATCTCTTATCTACCATACTATCATCACTCATAATGCTCCCATCAATATCATAATCTTTTATATCTTCACAGATTGGAAAGAGAGGGGGAACTACCAAGTCTATCATAATCAGAGAATCAAATTCCCTAATAAAATATTCAAGGACGGTACATTCATCTATTTTTAAAGTTCATAAATTAGCCATATAGTTGATCACTATAATACATGAATGGCAAACATTATCTTTACACTATGAACCATGGACACGAACATGATGACATGGACACAAGATGATACAAACATAACAACAAAGCATAGTTGTAACATGCATAAAATAATACACCACAGACACAATGTTATATTTTATAAATTATTAATACAAAATATATAATTTTTAGTATTTTTCACCAAAGGCATCATTAGGTGAAGTATAATATCATATACACATACTTAGGCACATATAACCTAGCTAGTTTTCAAGCAATTCTAATTATATAATAATTAGGAATATGAAGTTTCTTTTGGCTTTTAGCTAAGGCAATGTCCAATATAGTTTCCAATTAGTAGAAGGTTGAGTCCACAAGTCAAAGAGCATAAAAAGTGACAAAAAAGTTATATTATTTAAAAACATTTCATCCTGAGTCGGTCATTAAATGAGTAAAAAATAAGGGAGTTAAACAAAAAATATTTTTTAAATTAAAATTCAATGTCTCTCAATCACTAAAACTCATTAAGAATAATCACTAAGAAGATGGCACCTTTGCATTGCTCTTTTCTACAAAACTAAAAGATATTTTCCAATTCAAAAAACTAACAAGTATAGTAAGTTGAACGAAAATTATACAACTATATAGAACTTTAAGTGTAAATATCAAACCACATGTACGACTTTCTCAGATCTATGGTTTCTCATAGACTCATACAAATCCCTCACATAATGTAGATTAAGATGCAACCAATCAAAACAACAAACATGCAATTTTTAAAAGAATAAGCTATTAATCTTTAAATAACTACCAGATACTTTCCCTAAAAACCAAAAACGATAAAAGTACCATTCATACATGATTGTTGAAGACAAATTATTTAGTCAAAATGTGTGCGAGCTCAAAAACAATTGTTTTATTGAGGTAGATTAGATAATTAGTTAAATAGATTTCTCAATCATTAAGTTAAGCTTCCATAGTTAATTACTTCTTCAACCGTGAGAGCACTCTTGATTAAGGATAACATTTGGCTCAAGATTATAAAGACTTACTAGGTTTGCCCGATTTGGTGAATTGTTTAGGAAATGATTAACTAATCCTATCAAAATCTTATGGTCTCATCGATTAAACAATACCCGTTACAAGTCTATAATTATGAGGGAGCCAAGTTATGGCATGAAGACGTCCTTGTTAGCAACCAAATATATTACCTCATCTAAAGAACTTTCTACATATCCAAGGGTTGATGGAAATTATTATTAGCAATGAAAGCTCTCACAAGTACACGGAAGTTTTATAACATGGAGCCTTTGATGCAAAACAAAACATGCATAAAAAATAGTTCAGGATTATTCTACCAACTTTTGGATTTTCTAGCATTTTGGGATTATTTATATAGTTTTCTTTCAAGTGTAAGTAAGAGATTTAATTTTCTTTTCTTTTATTTGGATGATAGGATTTATATCTTTCTTAAATTTTTTTAAATTTAAATTTGAATAGTTGAGTTCTCCCTAAAATCATATGTCTACAAGTAAGGTATAACTGCATCATAAACAATCATCCTATTGTGAATGAAAATTTGAGACTGAATCATCTTTTCCACCTTGATTCCCTCTCCTCTCTCCTCCTCCCATGGTTCCTTCTCTCTCATACAAAATTGCACTTCACAAAAAACTCACTCAACTGAAAGCCTAATAATAAAAAACCTTCAATTCTAGAGAATTCAAGAAACATCATAATTCCTTCTTCTAAAAGATCTCTTAACAAGCCTAATTCACCCTTTCCATTAAGGTGAATTCAAGAAAATATCAAACAATTATAATGAAATTTTAAAGAAGAAGAAACTAGATGAAAAAGGAAATCATCAATTCCGGTATCATAGCCAATCTTATTACATCATTTGAAATCAAAGATAATTTTCTAAAGATAATTGCATCCAAACCCTAGCCACCTCCCGTTTCCTTTCCCTCGCTCATCAGTGATCTTAAAATGAAAAAAAATCTTCAAATTTGTTCATAATCCACTAATAGTTTAAGTGCCTTGTTTTAGATAATTAAATTCATCAAGTAATCTATTGTGATATAATACAAGCAAATATTTTTCTTATAAAATTTATTTAATTTTGGGTCAAATTATTATAAATTCCCTTCCCAATCTCGTTTTGCCTCTCCAAACTCATCCAATAAATTAGCATGACCAGTTACGGGGGTAAATAAGTCGAGACAACTCGTGAGTCAACTTTAACTCGATTTGTTAACAAGCTAGCGAGTCGAGCTTATCGAGCCTCGAGCTCCAGCCAAATTATTGCTCATATATTAAACGAGCTCGAGTATGAGGTTAACAAGGCTTAGCTCGTTAGCTCACAAGCTAACTTAATCAGAATAAATAGGTAAATCCAAAATATCATTGCTCCCAATAAAATCTAGAGCTAGCTCAGAAGGCCACAAGTCTCGCAAACACCTCTTCTTCAAACACCTCCCATCCAATCAATGCCTTTTCTAGCGAGATGTTGTAGTGAGTTCCTTGTTGTCTCATAGTGGAGGCATGGACATACTCTCCAATGTCCTCTCGCCACAATTTCTTCATTGTTGATCCCTATCTAAGTGGCTCTAGTCGTGAGTAGCAACTTCTCTTGTCATATCCCTTTACCAATATGCTCCTTTGACGACTTGCTCACTTCTTTGTAATCAATGATTTGGCAAATTTGGGCAAGTAACACAAGTTTAGGAGTCTAGCTCAGGCCGCGAGTTGCTAAGATGAACCAAGTTTGAGCACACAATTTGAGCTTGACTAAAGCTCTAGTTTAAGTTCACGCCCAAAGTAAGATATATAAACCAAGTGCAAGTTAGTTATGGCTCGAGCTCGACTCAACCCATTTAAACCCCCCTAACCAATTAATTTCACTTTTGCAAATAGCGCTTGTCATTTATCAGGCATAGTTTACCATTCAAAGAAATTATATATGTATAACAATTAGTCAATTAAAATTTTAGGATCGATTTACCATCATAGATAAACAATTCAACTTTAACCAACAGATAAGTCCAAAAGAAAAACAACTTCACATCCACAAGAACTCTTATCTGTATAGAAATCCCGCACAAGAGCCCCTATCTGCAAGCCAAAGAAAAAATACTCCGCATCCACAGGAACTGCAAGCAACACCTACTTTTCTTCTTTTTTTTAAACAATGTCAAAGTTCACCGCATCACCCTCACACTGAACATTTTAGGTGAGCATAAGCCAAGAAATTTAATCTCTTTCTTCAATACCCATTGTCATTTAACAACCTGTTCTTCATTCAAGAACAAGTTTTGGATGTCACTGACAGGTTTAGAACTTGCCAATTGTATTCATAAAAAAAAAACACTTAACAGCTAATATGCAATTAACCCAAGGGAATAATACTAGGAAATCCAAGAGAGCACTTCTAGTTGCAAAATTTTGATTCGAAGACAAGCACACAAGGTAAATCTATTCAAGAACTGTAATATTAAAATACAGATGCAATATTCATGATAAGGCTTGCTTACTCTAAATTCTATTCTCTCTATCTTGGAAGAAGACATTTTAGCAACATCTTTTCCAAAAGATATAATTCTTCCATAATTTATGTGGTGCGGTTGAGATTTCCCATTTTCTGAATCACTATCATCTGAAACATGAGAATCATTGCTCTTCAACTTCTTAGAGGTGCACTCATAGCCTTCTTCTGGAGACCAGTCTAAACCACCCCAAATAGTATCACCCCCTTTGGGAAGCATTGACATTGTTGAATCCCACGTTCTTGTCATATGCATAACATATCGCAAGGTCTGAAGCCCAAGAAAATCAGAATCTAGCACACCAGGTGCAATTGCTCTGTTTACACATGAAATTCTGTCAGGATTTTTTTGCTATTTTTATTGATATGCAAACTTCTAAAATCGGTGCTTTTAAGTAGGCAAGGTTCTCAGAATATCAGCAATAATGACTTTTTAACCAACTACTTTGCAATATAATATCAGATTCAGGATACTATATACCTATAACCATCAAGTTTTAGATAACCGTCAAGTAGCATCCTTGTTCCAGCAGAAGCTAAGATTCCACATTATGTTGAGATGGATGGATTTTACAAGGGTGAGACATACAGATAAAGAAAAAGAAAACACTAATATCTAGATTTTTCACCACATATAGTTACAATGTTCCATTTTCAAGGAATTGTCAGTCTATAAATGAAGGCTTTTGTTACGCAAGAAACAATTAGCACCTTTTACTACCGTAATTGACCGGTTCTTTCCTAAGACTCATAAATATTTATATAACTATTTGCAAGATCATCCTTGAGGCCTGCAAATAAGACCATAAATTTTCCAAGATAAAGTGTGCAGTTCACCTTTTTTTCCATCAAGCACCTAACAAAAAAACCGTATCTAAAAAGAAAATGTTTAGGTCAAGTCACTCTTGATATTTAATAAGCTTAACAACCATTTCAGGGACGAGGAAAATATTAAATGAAAATGCAACAAGCAAGGGTCCCATAGAAGATGGGGATGGGAAGATGGGGCAAAAATAATTACCTAGCAACAGCAACATCCTTAGCTTCAGCTGAGAAAAGTCCTGTAACAGCCTTTGGAACACCCAAGAAAGGTCCGCCAATATTCATCACAGCTTTTATGTGCTTTGCACACCAATCTACACCGCCGCCGCCGCCCATTGGAGCTGGTTCCTCAACCCACTTCATAAAGTGCAGGAAGTATAAGACTCCCATGGAATGCGGAATAACTACAACTTTGTTCCCACCATTTGTAGCTACCATGAGTTCTATATTACTTTTTATTCTGCTTAGGGTCTGATCTCTTACCTGCTCAAAACATTCAATACGGGTTGCGTATATCAATTATCCAACCTTTAAGAATATCTACACATATTAAGATAGCATATATGTATAGAACTATATTTTGGTATGTATGGATGGGCTTTCATATGAAAAGTCTGCAAGACTCATATAAGATACCACCAAGCAACATATCAGTCCTAACCTTCAGGGAGATTGGAGGTTCAAATCAGTAAAATAATGCTTAATGCTCAATAAAATACGATAAAAGAAAAGGTAAAGAACTACCTCAGTGTTCTGAAAAGAGAGCCTCCAATCATAAGCCGCCATATACATTGTCTTCTCTTCATAACCAATGCGTGCTAAATTAGCAATTAGCACTGCCCAAACAAAATATCCAGGAGCAAAATAGTCTGCTGCCACCAGTCCTGTAACAGGCCTAATTCTAACGCCCGGAGGATCCAATCCACTTTCATTGTCTAGGGACATATGCTCAACCCAGCATAACGGTCTGAGCAGATCCAAAATACATACATGTTGGGACAAAAAAGTGAAAGTGAGTTACCAGCTTATAAAGTAATTCATTTTTTCTTTATAAATGACCCACTATACTTCTACAAGCATTTGATGATTTAGAACACTGAATATCCCTCACCCTTTTGCATGTATAAGAACTTACAGATCTCCTACTAATTTTCTTGATTATTAGATTACCCCTCAACAAAGTTCTAAAATGTATAGTGCACCAGGTGCAGAATTCTCCTTCATCCCCACCATCAATTTGAAGGAGTAGCAAGAATTACATTTAAATGATCCTGGGACCCAGAGCTAGCTACAAACATGGACTTTTATCACCTTTCATTTCTAAACAAAATTATTTGCTCTCGGCCTCATGAAACCTTCCCCACTTATTATGTTAAGTGTTGCATTAGATGTTGGCTCTAGTTTAATTTAATTCTATCTATTTGCCTGTAGATACATCCACTGCCCTTATAAATGTGAAATCCTATGTTTATGTACCACTGTCACTTTTAAGTATCACTCTCATAGATTTTCTTATATGATCATTTCTCACTTTACTCATCTAAACTTTAGTACACATCCATCTAAAAAAAATTATTCTGTGATGCACTTTGTATATTTTTTGTGGCTTCTTCATTCCCAACACTCAAATTCATATAGCATGGTTAGCTGATTATAATTTTATAACAGTTAACTCCAATTCTTCGTGATATCATCTTATTGCAAAGTATTATTGAGGTATTTATCCATTATATAATAAATAATATACAAAAAAGAAGGGACTACCAAGCCAAGCAAACTAAACTCAAAGGTTAATTGAAGTGGACTATGACGAAGGAAAGCTATTTAGCAAACAAGTATTTGTTCGCAATAAACAATTTTGCATAGATTCTAAAATAGAATTCGAACAAACACGTCGAGCAGCTTAGTTAATACATAGGTGATTCCGACATCTTCCATCTATGTTAAGGATTCTATCCTATCTACACGCATTAAGCATACCTCGAAAAATGTCCTTTCACCACCAGCACGACAGTTAACCACCAAAACAACATTTAATGGCTACAACAACGAAAACCTCCGCTTAGGGCCAGAATGCCACACGCAGTACTTGCAATAAGTGTAACTTAAGCAACTGCAAATTCCACAACGTCATTCCTTCAGAAGAGTTCCCATAAAGTACATAGATTTCCATGAAAAATGAATGTCAATTAAATCAATCTTAAGAATGCCGCCACTAAAGAGCCTCAATCTAAGTCTTATTGGAATACAACATCTCTATTCTAACAGTTCGGACCATTGCCAGCAATCAAATTAGCCAATCTAGTATGCAAAACCTTTTTATCCATTCTAATACAACGCAATACCCTTAAAGAACCCTTTACGTAAAATTAAACTTCGTATGACCAAAAAAATATTATGTAAAGCTCATCTGACCGTAAGCGGAAACAAAAAGACAAGACTTACATCATCAAGGCACTTACAAAACATTGAATTCATGACTGACAACAGAAGGAACTTCAAGATATAAGCCCCAATTTCCCATTTCAATTTCTGATTATCTTCCCCAAACCATCCCGCGTGCCTAATTAAAATCAATGGAATACATAAACATGTAAGGGGAAAGATCGACTCAAACGGAAAATACCGTTTATAAATTTCTCCGAAGGTTCCTCCCCATAGTCGCTTGCGAAACAACCCTTCGGCGCAATGGTGCCCTTCCCAGAGCTCCAGTCCGCCCGTAACAATCCCCGGAACAAAGACAACCGGATGTCGGGCGCGGAGCCCTTCCTTCCGCAGCTTTAACCCAGGCGGATCCGACATCGGGCCAGTGATTGCTTCGGTGACGTACTGCGGGAACGACGGTGGCATCGCATTGTAAAGGAATAGCAGCAACCACCACGCCGTACATATGCACCCGATCAACCAGCAACAGCTATCCCAGCAAGACCACCGCCCTTTCACCTCCTTTCCTTTCGCCTTCTTCTCCTTGTCATCCTTCTCCTCAACTACAGACGCAGGTGACGCGACGCTGCCGTCGATATGCGATGGGGGCGGCGGCGGGGCCCTTCTTCGTCTAAGCAAAGACATATTGCATCCAAAAAAAGCCAAGCGTTAATCTAGGGCAGTGCGGATCCTGGCAGCCGGTGTAGCCGTGTGGGAAGGTAGACGGGAAGGGAGAGCCTTCCCTCGGATTTGTTAAGTATTTGGGTAGGGATATATGGGCAGGAGAAGGAGGCGGATGGGAGGTGACGGTATTCGACCAACAGGCGATGGTGTCTCGTGGCTGGCAACTAGTGGTTACGTATGGTGTTTCGCGATAGCCCGTTTTTGCGGACCCCACGCCCAAATTATGATTCTGCGATGGGAAGATCTCTACCGTTGAATAGATACACACTAGATTCACATGGGCGATTACAGGACAATCAATAATCAATTATCACATGGACAGGTTTTTATATAAAAAAATTTGGGTTGGAATATACTAGAATATACTAAGCTCAATTTTAGTTGTAGTAACTTTAAAAATTATTTATTTTTTAAAGAGAAATTTACATACATACCAATTTATTTCATGCTATTTACATATCAAATATTCAAAATATTAATATTGCAAGCATAATATTCATATATAACTTTAATATCAAATATATCAATCATATAATTCATTTCTATCATTCATATCATCTTATAAACTTTAATATTTCATTACATACACCCAAATTTATTCTATAGGTGGTAGGCATATAATATTAATAGTTTGGGTGTTAAATATATAAATTGCATAAAATAAAATGGTATGTATGTAAATCTTTCTTTTTAAAAATAAATATAAAATAATTTTTTTAGATCTTAAAATTAATTCAATGGTTTTGGGATTTTATTTTATTTTTATCGTATATTTTATAAAATATTTTTTTAATTTTATAAATTTAGAAGAGAAAATGAGTATTCATACTTGTATTGTATGAACCAATTGATGAGATCACTAAAAAGTATCATTAAAAATATTTATGATGCTTATAATTATTTATTCATCGTTATTTTTCATACTAAAAATCATGCACATACATTTTTACCATTAAAAAAAACTAATTTCAAAATAATATAATTAATATGGGCTAGAATATTCATGACGATAAAGTAGAAAAAACAATGCCGCTTAACATTACACGAGTATCCACCTCACACACATAATGAGTAGAAACACCATATTTTTTATGTGAAAATCCTAAAGAGAAAAATCACGGGACCACCGGTTGAAATTAATTCACTAGTATTTGAATAAATTACAAATAATTGATGTGTACTCAAACTTGAGGCCGATCATATTACAATAGTCTACCAACATGTTGAAATCTAGTGACGAAAAAAAATCTGGTGACGGTCGATGGTCTGACGGGGGACGAGGAGAAGTCTGGTGGCAAGAGAACTATAGTTTCTCTCTCTTCCTTTTCTTCCTTGCTTGGGTTCCCCTTAAGGCCCTTATGAAGAATAAGGGGCCTATTTATATTTTTTGGAAGTGGCATGACCAGCAAATAGGAGGAAGATCAAGGGTATGTTCTTAGTGGTTTGAATAAATGGATGATATTGATCCCCTTGGTCTAGATCATTTGTTGGACATTTGAATGTCTTAATGATGTCAAAATTCGTCAATACTGAGCTCGTTGGATTTGTCTCGTCGAACTATTCAATTCGCTAATAAGAATTTCACATTTGGAAATTGTTTGGTCATCCAATTTATGGTTTGAACCTTCTAAATGTGCTTTGAGTCTTCGATTTGAAACCATTTGGGCTTGGACTGAGTCAAATTTGATGTCGTTGGGTTTGTCTTTTCAAGATGTTTAGTTCAACTATAAGTTTGTTGAAATTGGAGTTCAGATGGTCTCAGATTTAATTTTAGAAGTTTCCAACCTAATCTTTGCCTCGAGATTCATGCTCGAACAAGATAATTTTTTGATGATATATCAATAATTTAAATAAATTTGATGATGTCAAATTGTGACATTTTAGCATTATAATCTTGGGTTTTTTAAAAATGAACCAGCTTCGCAACGCTGGGTTGTAGCTTCGCAATGCTAGAGCATTATCTGCACTTTAAATATAAAATAAATCCACTATTCTATTCATTTAAGCATCGCAGCTAGCTGAGCAGGAGAGAGGAGAGGGCTTTGGAGGGGGAAAAGAGGATTTTTGAGCATCTTCAGGTCAATTTTAGCCATTGGCCTAATTTGAAAAGTTGTCTGAATCGAGGTAGCTCACATTATGCATATCTCAATTTTCAAAAATGCAAAGTTTTTCTAAATTTCTCAATTAAATTTATATTTTTGTTATAAAAAATATGGATAATTTTGCAATGTAAAAGTTTTCTCGGCATAACTTTTTATATGCTATAGCGACTGAGATTATAAATATTTTATAAATTTTTTCACATGATATTTTAAAATTTATATAATTTTTTAATAGAAAATAATTTGGACTCAGCATAATAGTGTTGTGGTATGATTAAAGTCTTAAAATAGTGTTTTACACAATCTCTTATAATTTGGTTAAATTTTAAAATTATGAATTATGCTCAGTAAGTATTTTATTTATGTATATTGTTAATACAAGCATTAAGAATGAATGTTGATATGTAAATGAGTGATAGCTTATCATTATTGATGTTATAATACTGGAATAATAAAATATGTAAAAAAAAAAAAGGAATAGGCTGATTTTACCAACGTTGGCTAAAAATTGGCTAACATGTATATGATGGTCGGCCAATGAGCTTTCTTTTAAATGTTGTGGTTTGGTGTTATCATTTGTCGATTCATGAGATATGTTGATGGAGGTTATAAGGAGTTATCATTGTGTTAACGAGAAAGGAGTGCGACTATATTTACTGAGCTAACGATTACTCATTATTGACCACTAAAAAATGTCGTGCAAGCTAAAACTCCTTACTTGTCTAATGTGATTACTGGAATGCATATTATTTATTCATTATTACTATTTGACTTTATTATTTTATACTGATTTACTATTACTTTACGAATTTATTGTTACTATTACAACACTATTCTACTACCAGACCACCACTTGAGACCTGAACTTCTGCCGGACCACCGCCTAAGGCTTGGACTTCTGTCAAACCACCGCTTGACGTAGTTCTCTAGCCATACCACCACTTGAGGCCCTCACATCTACCGGACCACCACTTGAGGCCCAGACTTTTGTCGGTCCACCACTTTAGGCCCTGTACTCCACTAGGCCACCATTTGAGGCCCGGACTTCGGCTGGACCACCATTTAAGGCACAGACTTCTACCGGACCACCACATGAGGCATGAACTTCTGTCGGACAACCACTTGAGGCATGAACTTCTGTCATACCACCACCTGAGGCCCGAACTTCTGTCGGACCACCACCAGAGGCTCGGACTTCTGCCATACCACCACATGAGGCCCAATTTTTGGACGAACCACCATCTGAGACTCAGACTTCTGTCATACCACCATTTGAGGCCCTATACTCCACCAGGCCACCACCTGACGCCCAGACTTCTGTCAGACCATCACTTTAGGCCCTATGTCCATCATGACATCACCTGATGCCCAGACTTATACCTGACCACTACTTGAGGCCCTGATCTCCACCAGGCCACCATTTGATGCCCAGACTTCCTCCGGGCCACCACTTGAAGCCCAGAGCTCTCTCAGAGTACTGCGCTTCTACCACGGTCATTTGGACCCCTGTCTCAAGCAAACTATGGTCCTTCCAACCTCCATCACCAGATAATAGTCTTTTTGACCCCGGTCTCCTTCCAACTACGGTCTTTCGGACCCCTATCTCATGTCAACTATGGCCCTTCCAACCAAACAAACACATCTATGTTGATTATTGTAACTCCCACCATGTAATGTGCTCTATATGATGTATATTTGTGACATCAATCCAAGCCCTTCTTCTAAGGAATGGCCTCATTTGTAATCGACTGCAAATACTAGTGAACTCATTCAAACTGGATCATGCCCCGTGGTTTCCCCCCTTTTTTCAGGGGTTTCCACGTAAAAACTCTGGTGTCTCTTATGAGTGCTACACCCTCTTTCTAATATGCTTGTGTGTTAGATCTTCGTACAACGCTAAGACATTAAACTATATATTTCTCTACCGTCGCGAATATTCTAGGATGCAACATTACTCATTAGTATTTTTTCATCAAATTAAACATAACTTTTTTTTAAAATTGTGTATTTTGAATACTTCACACTTATTTTTAATCAAAATAAAAAGCATCTTAATTTTCTAAAAAAAAATACTTACTATTTTTTTGGTGAGCATGCCGACATAAGATGCAGGCTTCCTTTGTTGACCGTATTTTGCTACTATATTGCTGCTACACAATTATCCTTGGCCTATTGGTTGATATGTTAGGCTTCCAACTAAGAAGTTTTGGATTCGAGTCTATGTATATGCATTGTATGTGTGAGTTTCGAATTTACCTTAAATATCCTAAATGTCAAAAAAAAAAAAAAAAAAAGCTAAATTATTGCTGCTTTAGCTACTTCTCTGAACGTGGCGGTTGGTGGTTGACTATAAAGGTTGGCGGATGTGATGATGGGAGGAGCTCACGAGGGCTGGAACATAGGAACGTAAGTACAGACAGGCGTTGATTTCGTTGAGCGTCGGTTGGAGCGCGCGGGACCACTCGGTGAAGATACCCTGCTCATCGACAATTGTTTGGCTTTTTGAAACCATTAGTATTTTTTTTTTTGGGAATGATTGTAACGATTAGTACGAGAAGACAAATTTAATTCAAGAGTTTGGCGTCCATAGCTTCGACAATAATTGAATCTTTTAAAATTTTTAGAATAATTATTTAAATCTTTAATGCTGTAAATTTAGCTCACCTTTCACCGCGAGGGTCTTTCAAAATATTTGGATCTCGTGCATTGCGGTAGGGGTTGGAAACAAATTGAATGCTGCCGGGTAAGAGTTTTGATGTGTTATTAAAAAATTCATTTGACTATTCATTAATCTTCATGCATAGTATAATTTAATGACAAATTTTTAAATTAAAATTTAAATAATCCTTTTTTAAATTTTAGTGAATATATAGTCAAATTAAATTTATGAATAAGATAAATCAAATAACATTAAAAATAGCCTAATTAGAATCTAAATGAGCCTAGATCAAGCAGTTAAGATGAAATAGATGATTTCAATATATTAATTGGATAACTGAACATTTTTTCAAGCATCGCATGATTTGTATTACTAGAGTGTCTCGGCGAGACAAATCCAACAAGCCTATGATTGTTTATATTCGATATTATTAAGGCACTTAAATCTTAAAGAACAGTTTATGATTGAGTGAAACAAAATGTGAAGCCCGATGGAGAATTCTAGATATTAGTTATATTTGTGAAATATGTTTTTGTTGCGGACTAGAATATACGTGACGGTAGAGTAAAAAATATAACGTCTTAGCAATATACGTATATCCAACACACCAACAGAAAATTAAGTGAGAGAAACACCCGAAATTTTTTTACGTAGAAAATCTGAAAATGGAAAAACCAAGGGGTTTCACCCAGATGAAAAATTTCCACTATGTTTTGGGTTGGTTCAAAGTTTGATTCACTCCTTTACTTAGATATACTAGAATTACAACATGTTAAGAATCAGACAAAAATCTGACGATAATTGATGAACCAGCCAAAATAAGACAGTGATTGGGAAGAGCTTCAGCGACGGTCCATAAAACTCCAGCAGTAATCAGGAAGAGAAACTTTGGCGACGGTCGGGAAGAAATTCCGGCCACAGTTGGGAAGAACTTTGGCAACGATCGAGAAGAAAATCTGGTGATGGTAGGCAAGAACTCCGAAGGTGGTCGGGAGGAACCCCGGCGGTGGTCTGCAGGAAACTACGGTGGTGGTCGGTGGCAAGAGAGCTCCCAAACTCCTCTCTTTCCTTCCTTCTTCTCTCCCCTTCATGAGAAGAGTGAGGGCTATTTATAGTTCTTGAGAGAGGAATGACTTGTAAATATGTGGAGGATCAAGGTCAAAATGGGAGTGGTTTGAATGGACGGCCAATATCGATCCCCCTAATCTTGTACCGTTTAATGGTAATTTGAATGCCTTAATGATATTATAATTCAATAATCTTAGGCTTGTTGGATTCGTCTCGTCTCGCTCAATTCTACTATAAGCACATCATGTTTGAAAACCGTTTGGTAATCCAAATTGTGGTTCAAACCCTCAAACAGCGCTTCAGACCCTTGATTTGGGCCCATTTGGGCTCGGATTGAGTCGAATTTGTTGTCGTTAGTTTCATACTCTCGAGACATTCAGTTCGACTATAAGCTTGCTTAAATTGGAGTTTGGATGGTCCCAATTTTAATTTCAAAAGTTTCCAACTTGATTTTGCCTCAAGATTCATGCCCAATCAAGATAATTTTTTAATGATATATAGCTTCCATAAAAAATATATAAATATACCACATTCTCAACATAAAAGGTGTCTTGGATCAATGTATAAGATTCAAGAGAAGTCAAAGGCCTAAAGAATCTTAAAGCTCCATTAGATTAACGCCTGACACCTATCGTTGAACCCCTGCCCAATTACAATCCTTCGACAACAGTTGCCCGAGTACAACCCTATGTGTATGATGGACCTTCATGTGCATGTTGTCGTTACATTTTATGTGCCATAAATATTCATAAAAATCTAAGATGTTAAACATTTATTTGTACCACTACAAATTTCCTTGCATGCAACAATCTTTATCTACAATATCGCATCAAAATGATATTTTGATGTATATGAGTCCATTTAATTAGGCAACTCATGAGAGCTTCTACACTCTTGAGGCTCTTGGTTTAGGTTTAACCTCTAAATGGAAATATTATAATAATGCTTTGGACAATTAAAACCATCATTTACTTGGTTGGAATTTCTCAATTTAGTTAACCATAAGTTCATTATCTCATGCCAATTATTTTATATTCAAACCAACTTTATTACAAGTTCTCCAAGCATCTAATGTCTCAGACCAAAAGACTTTTAAAAGAATATATACTGCCTTATCATTGCTATTTTGGTCAATACCATCTTGCATGAAAGGGGTGACAATTTTTTTAATAATTATTGTATCTCCTTGGCTGGTATTATGGTGAAAGTTAAAAATATGGCAACCCATAACATTCATAGATGAAAATTAAAATACTCTTGGCATGAATAGTCTATGAATCTAGTGAATCTTTGGGAGAATGGCTGATGGCTATTATAGTCTTTCTACTTGGTGGTTTGTATATATGATTTATCCCATCCCATTTTGCTGCTATGTTTGGATGATTTTGAGAGTTGAAGTTGTTGTTGCTTTACCTCTACTTCCTAACTCCTTTGTTTTACTCCCTTCAACAACTCAATTATGTTTTTTTTTTTTAATTAATTGCATACTTTGTGATTCTTCATTTTCTATTGCTTTTCTAATGATAAATTTTTTTTATGATTGATCATAGTTTTGTTTTCGGGGTTATTGGAAGTTTTTGGTCTTTTGTTGTCTCTAAATTTTTATAACTCAATAATATATATATATATATATATATATATATAGGTTTTATATTGAATTGACAGAATTAAATCTTTTTTAATTTGTATAGGACTCTGGGACATGATGCTAAAGTTATTAATTATTAAGGTTGATGATGCTTGCCACTACAAGAAAACCTTTGTTCACCGGTGGAATTTTTGGTGGAATTACATCCGCCGGTAGAAACGGTGGTGTAACTGGTGGATATTACGTTGGTAACTTAGCATTGTATTTTTTAGCTAATATATCATCAAAAATTAACTGGCAGAAAATTCGCTGACATATCATATTCGATTGTGGAGACCTTAGTCAGGCGACGGATGTTGGACAAATCATATTCGATTGATGGTGGTCGGAAGGACCATAGTCGACATATCACTGGGGTCGAAAAGAGTTTAGTCGAGTCACAGATGTCGAGGAGATCGTTGTCGGCTACAGTGATTGAAAGGACTGTAGTTGGCGGACAATGGAGGTTGGAAAGATCATAGTAGTCGGGCGATGGAGGTAGAAGAAACCGTAGTTAGCCACGATGGTTAAACAGACCGTAGTTGGCCACGTTGGTTAAAGAGACCGTAGTCGACGACGGTGGTGGCCGAGAGGAAATATGAAGAGAATCGGTGGCTGACATAGGTCCAATATCAATTGTTGGCCAGGCGGAAGTTCAACGAAAGTCTAACAACAGTCGGTGGTTGGGCGGTGGTCAATGAGGAGCTTGGTGGTAAGAGAGATATCATATTTCTCTTTCTTTCCTCCTTTTCTGCCCATCTCAATTAAGAATGAGGGGTCTATTTATAATTTTCTGAGAGTGACATGATCAGTAAATAGGGAGAAGATCAAGAGCATGTTGAGAGTGTTTTTAACAAAAGACCGATATCGACTCCTTTAATCATAGACCATTTATCGAGTATTTAAATGTCTTAATACTGTTAGAATTTTTTGATCTTGGGCTCGCTGGATTCGTCTTGTCGGGCCACTCAATTCAACTATAATTATGACACATTCAGAGATCATTTAGTCATCCAATTATGGTTTGAACCTTTTAAATGTGCTTTAGGTACTTGATTTGGACCCATTTGGGCTCAAATTGGGTCGAATTTGGTGTTGTTGGGTTCTTCTTTTTGAAACGTTCAGTTTGACAATAAGTTTGTTGAAATGTGAGTTCAGATGATCCCAAATTTAATTTTGAAGTTTCCAATTCAAAATTGCGTCGAGATTCATGCCTGATCATAAAAAATAATTTTATGATGTATCAATAACTATAATTCATCATATAATTATATGCAAGAAAATAAAATTGTGAAATAGTAATCAAAATTGTTTCATAATTATTAATTATACTTGGAATATATAATTAAATATTATTAGTATTATACATCACCATCAAGAAATAAATAATTTTTTTTTAGATTATTGGATATGGAGATATCAAAGTTGAAGTTATTTTATATAATATGATTATATAGGACTGGGCCAATAAATTTTTAATTAATAAAGAAATCTATATCAAAATTCATCATAATGATGATCATATATAAAGTAGTCTTAGTCTAGAATTATTAATAAACTCCTATTTGTGGCATATGATTTATTGACTTAGAAATATTTTGGAAGGTGTAAAACTCAATCATAATATATTGGAAACGTCATGAAACAAATTAAATGATTGTAAATGTTATTATTACTTGAAAATTACACAACGTATTTGGATAATAAGTTTCTTTTCTTGACATAAAACAACCTATCATCACATCCAGAACTACATGAATAAAAAAGAAAATTAGGCTAACCAATTTATACCCTAATCAAATATAGGTCAAAGGATTTCAAAAGATTGAGAACTATTGAGAGATTTAGACTTCGTTTGGGACGACTTTCTCGTAGCTTTGAAAAAAAAAATTAATTTTGTACTAGAAAGTGCTTTAAGAAGCATCAAGGAAGCGCCCCAAACGAAGCCTAAGGTTCGTTTGGACGGCTTTTTACTAACTTCTTAAATCAACTTTCTAGTACAAAAATTAAACTTTTGTACTAAAAAGTGCTTTTATGAAGTATAAGAAAGCCGTCCCAACGAAGCCTTAGTCTCCGTTTGAGATTTTTTTATTGCTTTTTAAGCAGTTTTCTGAGAAATATTTGACTAAAAATTAATTTAAAAAGTAGGCAAAAAAACACCCTGGCAAATCAAGTTTAGAATAAGAGTTGGCTTTTTCCATTGATAACTTCTAGATCGCCAATCTTAAATGTTTAGTTTTTATAGTCACCGCAAGCATAGAGCTTGATCAGTGGTATGCCATAGAACCGGCGTAGTAATAATATTGATTCATGATCAGTGGCCTCATTCTTATTTTCAAGAGGCAGAAATGCAAAAAAAAAAAGAAAAAAATAACAAACAAGCATGGTAAGAATTCTGAGCATTAAAAGTCTACTGAGCGACTCACGAATAGTTCTCGTTTATCATCTGGACGGAAGTCCGAATATTTTGTTCATCGTTTGGAGGGTACTGATTTAAAACTTTTTTAAAATGCATTAAACTCACCTATCTATTTTTAGCTCTCATTTAATGAAGTGTTTGAATTTGTGATCTACAATATATATATATATTATATATATATATATATATATATTATATTATATATATATATATATATATATTATATATATATTATATATTATATATATATATTATATAT
>NW_021579361.1:39779-41919 GCF_001605985.2 Dendrobium catenatum
TATATATATATATATATATATATATATATATTATATTTAGGTTAATTTAGATAAATATACACATATCACATAGGTAACACTGGAATTCAAAACATTTTGGTTGATAGCTAAAATTCGCAACCCACAGGCCAAAATGAATCCAAAACCTAATAACTTACTGAGAATTGAACAGTTATTCAGAGGTTTGCTTAACATAGACTTGATTGATAGCTAAAATTCGCAACCCACAGGCCAAAATGAATCCAAAACCTAATAACTTACTGAGAATTGAACAGTTATTCAGAGGTTTGCTTAACATAGACTTGATTGTTGTGGTATTGGTAAATGAAGCTATGTACACGGCAAATACATCTGAAATAATAATCACCTATAAATATAGTAATTATGAGGCTCATCTTGGTCTATTAGTTGGAGCTTTGGCTATCAATCAAAAGATCTTGTGTTCGAATTGTATATGATGTGTGTGTAAATTTGCCTTAATTGACTTAAATATCCTCCCAAAAAGGTAATTTATTAAGTCAAGCTGATAATAAAAAGCTCTTTAATATGTGGTAAAATGAAGTTACCATTTTTCGCTTCATCACCGAGCAACTCATGAAATACAATTTTTTTTGTCGTTGTAGGTTCATTCATGCCAAGCTCACCATCGAAATATATCATGACATTTTTTATTTTTCACATGATAAGAGCTTGAAAAACTGATAAATAAATAAATTACTAAATTTCACAATAAATGTATTGAATTGGTCCCCTAATTTTTTTTAAGGATAAAAATAGTCGTCAATTATAAAAAAGTATTAATTAGGTCCCTTAACTTTTTAAATAGGGACCAAATTAATTCTTTTGTGAGATTATTTTGATCCTTCTTTAAAAAATCTAGAGACTAAAATGAGACTTATAAATAATCAAGACTATTTTGTACCTTCATAAAAAAAATCAAAGGACCATTTTGATTCTTACGTCTTCACTAATCATCATCACACTCAAAAAAGCATAGCAGTCGAAAATAAAACTTGTCTTTGAAAAAGAATATCAATAGAAAATTCATAAATTACCTTGACATTGCTAAATTCAATACTAAATTTCAATCAATTTTCTTCGTTCAATTTAGTTTTTTTTTTTTCGGGTAAGAATTTCTAAAAAAATGCAAGATGTACGTCTAATTACTTTTGAACCAAATGAGCATTGGTAGAATTTAAGATATTGATAAAAAAAACGACAAAATACAGACCCTATCTTCGTAGAAGACATTGATCAGTTGGGATTGCCGATATCTAAGCATAAGTATTGATGTTTGAAGCCACAAATTGTTGCTTTTATAGATATAAAAGCATACATATTAATACAACAAGGAAGTTTGAACTGCTTTCAGAAAGCGAATTATCAGTGGGCAGTAAGTCACAGAGTTTATGTTGGCATAAGCTAGAAATCATGCCTTGGAGACAAAATTAATAGAAAATTAGTGCTATATATAGGGGTGTCAAAATGGATCGATGGGTCGGGTTCAGGTCCAACTCGAGTTGACTTGGATCCAAACTGGTTGACACTAACTCGATCCGATTTTGCAAATGGGTCAGAGTTGTCAACCCAAATCGGGCCCGTGCAAGTTACTAAGTTAATCTGACCCGCCTCGTGCGGGTTATAAATCATGCGCATTCGCTCGCCCACGCATACTATAGAAACCAGCTATGGCACAACGGGTCTAGTTGTGTGGCCGACTGACCATCTGGGTCTCTTGACTCGCGAGACGCAGCATGTCGGTAGTGGCGTTGACCAGACAAGTGTATTTCAGTATTTTCGGACTTGACCAGACGCCAACGGCAGTGCGGGCGGGATGGCAGCAGCAACATGCAATTCGGTATTTTCGGACTTGACGAGACATTAGACAGTGACCGAGTCACACGAGTGATGCGGTAATGCTGACAAGAAAGGTCACACGCGATGTTCTTGTGTCAACTCGGGTTTGTTTCAAGTTTCTAGGTCAAACCAAACCCGAACCCTACCCGTATGGTAAACAGATTTACTCGAACCCAAAATTTTTCCAATCGGATTTTAGGTCATGTCAAATTTTGACACCCCTAGCTATAGGGGTGTCAATTCGGGTCAACCCGTCGGGTTCGGGTCGAACCCGACCCGACCC
>NW_021579361.1:42362-82210 GCF_001605985.2 Dendrobium catenatum
AAAAATGTTCAAAAATCTAAATTAAGTCAAAATCAAATCAAAAGCTCATCGAAAAATATACATTAAATCAATAATCAATATATATATATATATATATATTTCACACAAGTTATAGATTTAAACTCATGTATGTAGTCCATAAAAATGTATGCCCTAAAAGCATCATTGTATGTTGTGTCGATTGTGAAGACATCTACTATTATCAATATGCTATCATTGTAGGATATATGATGATCAAAATAACTAACAGATCAAGAGCATTGCTACAATCATCAATCAAACAAATAATAAAAAGAACCATCACTTGTTATGAGAGAAGATTTTTATTGAACCACATAATAAAGCAATAATATGAAAAAAATTTATGTAATTTTTTTTAGAAAGTATAACAATTTTCAAATTCAAAATTCGTAATCACATTTTAATGTTAATGTTTCTTAAACTCTCGAACTCACACTATTTTAATTAAATCTTTATTTTATAGGGTTTCATTTTAAACTTTTTACTAATTATCTGCCTAATAATTATCAATTTAACATCATTCAATCTTGATCTAGAGAGTGAGAAAAATAATTAGTTAATTTTTGTTATATAATAGTGTGTTTTTTTTTTACATTTACAATTAAAATAATTTCTATGAATTTAATTTGAGAAATTATATAGAATACTTTATTTTAAGCAACATTATGAAGAAGGAAGAGCTCATTTTAGATAGAGAAAATAGAAGAATGAAAAAGGAAGATGATTAATGCAAGTAGTAAAATTGAGGTTGTATTTTCTCTCTTCACATTTATTTTTATGAAGTGCGTGTACGTAAATAATGCTTAACACAAAATTCTGTTATATTGTAATGATGTTTTTTTTTTTAGTTTGGATGGTGGAGATGCATTTTGCTATTAATATTTAGGGGCTAAGTAAGATTTACAAGGGGAGTGATTGCTCCAATTGCTGAGAATTGCAGGGAGCGTAGTTATCAATATTACCTTTATAAAAAGTTAAGTTTAATGGTGAAGTTTAAATCAACCGTAAAGCAAAGTGTTCTGCAGTTTAGTTGTGGAATCATGTATAGAGCATGTGAAGACTTCAATTATGAGTGAGGGTAAGAGTCGGTGTCACCACCCCTCAAGTTTTGAGGGGAGAACGGCCCATGAACTTGTCTCGTACGTAGAGTCGTAAACCTGGTTGTATACAGAGATTTGATGAAGATGTCAACCATTTGATCGGTAGTGGAGATGTGATGAACAACTACTTGGTTGGAGTGGATGCAATCACGAACAAAATGATAATCAATCTCAATGTTTCTTGTGCACGCATAAAAAAAATGGATTATAGGCAATTTACATAGCCAATATGTTGTCACAATATAAAGGAGTAGTGTTGAGATTGACTGATAATTCTTAACAGAGATGACGAGTCCAAATGAGCTCAATGGCAACAGCAATATATCAAGCTAGTGAAGTGTATTATGCTTGTTGCATCCAAAAGTATTCGCGGCGGTAGAGAAATATAAAGTTTATCGTCTTAGCGTTGTACAAAAATCCAGCACGCAATTAGATAAAAGAGAGGGTCTAGCATTTATGAGACACCAAGAATTTTTACGTGGAAAACCCCTAAAAAGGGGGAAAACCACGGGGCCTAGCCCAGCTTGAATGAATCCACTAGTATTGCAGTCGATTACAAATGAGGCCATTCCTTGGGAGAAGGCCTTAGCTTGATGTACATTTTATAGAGTACATTACATGATATGAATACAAAGAATCACTATTGACATGTTCGTTGGGTCGGGAGGACCGTAGTCGGCGAGCGAGGGAGGTCGGAAGGCTTGTAGTCGGTGGGCGACGTAAGTCAGGAGGACCGTAGTCGGCTGGCGACGGAGGTATGAAGGACTATAGTCAGCGGGCGACGTAAGTCAGGAGGACCGTAGTCGACGGGCGACAGAGGTCGGAAAGACTGTAGTCGGCGAGCGACATAAGCCAGGAGGACCATAGTCGGCGGGCGACGGAGGTCGAAAGAACTGTATTTGGCGGGCGACATAAGTCAGGAGGACCGTAGTCAGCGGGCGACGGAGGTCGGAAAGACTGTAGTCTGACGACGAAGATCAGAAGGACAGTGTCAGGTAGAAGTCCAGCAATGGAAAGAAATCCATCTTCGCGTAGATGTTCAACGAAGTCCGATAACCGGTAGAAGTCCGACGTCGGGTAGAAACTTGGCGAATAGTGAAGGTTCGACGTCGGGTAGAAGTTCGACGTCTGTTGGTGGCAGAGGAGAACTCCGGCTTCACTTGGGTGGAATTTCAGCGTCAAAAGGGAACTCTGTTGCAAATTGGGAAGAATTTCAGCATTACGTGGAAGTTGGGAAGAATTCATGCGTTCTTCTGAATATCACGTAGAATCCCCGCGTGTTCGAGCGACAGGAAGAGCTCCGGCGGTGGTCGAGGAGGAGCTTCTTCATTCTCCTCCTTCTTCTCTTCTTCTTCTCTCTCTTCACTTAAGTCCCCCTTTGTGTAGAATGAGGGCTCTATTTATAATTTTTCTGGAGTGTCATAGCTCGTAAATAGGCGTGAGATCATGGGTGAATTGGGCGCCCATTGGGAGTGGTTTGAATGGACGGCCGATATCGAATCCTTTGATCATGCACCGTTCGTTGGACATTTGAAGGCCTTAATGATGTCGAAATTTGGCGATCTTGGGCTCGTTGGATTCGACTCGTCGAGCCGCTCGATTCGAGTATAAGATTGTTAAAATCGGAGACCGTTTGATAACTCAAATTGTGGTTTGAACCTCCCAACAGCGCTTCGGGTCCTTGATTTGGACTCATTTGGGCTCGGATTGGGTCGAATTTGATGTCGTTGGGTTTGTACTTCCGAGACACTCAGTTTGACTGTAAGCTCGCAGAAATCGGAGTTTGGGTACTCCCGAAATTAATTTTTAAAGTTTCCTACTAGCTTTTTGCCTCGAGATTCGTGTCTGATCTAGATAAATTTGTGATGATACATCAATGCTTATGTAGATAAGTGAGTAACTATAATAATTCAAAAATTTTAAAAAAAAATTATTTAATAAAAAGAATTGAATTTCAACGTCGTGCCTTGTCGAAGAAGAGAGATGGAAGAGAGAGAAGGTTGTTCGGGGCTTTTTCATCCATCAATTTTGTTCAGAATTTCTTTTCTTTGTTGTAAGTGACTCAAATCTTATTTTAATTTTCAATAATGTTGATTATTATATAGATTTTCTTGTATTGAACAAAATTAATTATTTATTATTGCATTTTGATTGTGGCATTTGCATAAGCAAGAAATGCTAGCTGTTAACATTGTAAAATGAGTTGTCTATTAAAACATAATACTTACACAGGAGGGTGGGTCGACATGCTTTCCTTTAAAGATAATTTTTTATGTTATCCTGGTTGTAGTTTGTAACAAATAACCAATTAAGCTGACGGGCAGAGAATGCCGATTCTTTATTGATTTAATGAGGCCGCCTATAATGATAATTGAGTAATTGAATAAGCGATAATTAATATAATTGATGATCAAGTGGGAATCAATTGGGATAAAAAGATGTTGAAAATACCACGTTAAAGTTGGATGTCATGTCTTGCAAAATCATACATTGATGCATGCATATATGGATAATACTGATGATATTGACAGATACATTAATATCATTGACATTATTGAATGCATTGATAAAACATAAACGAATGATACATATAAATAGATAAAATAGATCCCGTTAGCGATTTATAAATTATTTTCGCATTGTTATTTTATCGATTTATTAAACTTTATACAAGTTATTGATTATTAGATTCATTATAATGATTACTTGCTTTTATTATTAATCATTTTGAGTTTTATTGATGATATTTGATCATTAATTATATTGACTGTTGTTGATTATATTAGACTGAGCATTTTATATTGATTCTTAAGTCCATGTGTTGAAAGCTTTAGTGAGTATTGGATTATTATTGGACTTTTGAGCTCAGTCTTTAGTCCTTGCATCGGCGATTATCTATATATAGCCATGAAAGCTTCGTCCGAATGTCTATAGATGTTATAATCTTATAATTATTGTATTATTCCTTTCGTTTAGCCTTCGCTAGTCTTTCCAACCCTATAAATACGAGGTTATGAGACATTATTTGGATTCATATCATTTTTATTAATCATAGAAATAATAGAATTCTCAATTCTATAGCCCTCTTCTCTCCACTCACCCATCTCTCATGTCCCTCGCACATCATCTTCTTAGTTAGTCTTACAAGTAAATTCAAGCTGTCACTCATGAATAAATTTGAATCCAAAAATTACATTTTATATCATGATGGAGCATTTTTTTATAACATGTCCATGATTTCAAATTTCTTATCTTATTTTTTGATACACCTAAATTATTATTTAATAAAATTAAATTATTAGATAATGCCATTAAATTTTATACATTTGTAATATTTATTTTATGTGATAGATTATATTTATGAATATCTTTAGGATAATATTTATCTCATATCTTATTTTTTGAAAATTTAAGTTTTGTTTACGATAATTTTTTATCGTTCTTTAAAACAATTTTCTCGTATAAAAATTTATTAAAAGTAATAAAAAAATAGTTACTAAAAAAATGTCCCAAAATATGCTTAAAAAAATTGGTGATTTTAAAACTTGTTTATTTAAAGTCATAAATTTAAATCAATTATTTTATAATTCCTTGCTTATCATTAAAATTATTTTTTGAAATTTTAAGTTTTGTTTACGATAATTTTTTATTGTTCTTTAAAATAATTTTCTAGTATAAAAATTTCTTAAAAAAAAAAAAAATTAGTTGTCAAAAGCTGTCTCAAACTAAGCTTAAAAAATTGGTGATTTTAAATCTTGTTTATTTAAAGTCATAAATTTAAATCAATTATTTTATAATTCCTTGCTTATCATTAAAAAAAAATGGAAGGTTGTCACCACAAAGAAGGGAGTAATTATTCCGTCAGGTTACCGAATGCATTCGGAAACCAATAACAAAACGCCACATCACTAAAGTGCTCGGTGTCGTGCTCGGTACAGCGCGCTCGGTACACTCGGTATGCTCGTTATTTTCACCGGATGTGATAATTTTTCCAAAGAAGGGGCATTTGCTCCTGATTTATAGTGGTCAGTGGCCAACAGTGCTGTGCAAGCCTTTTGCTGTATGTTTTAAATTATATTGTTTAAATTTTGTAGCACCTATTTCAGAAAGTTAACTATGTAAAGGGAGAATATTTAGGATTTGATGGCCAACTGGCCACCACAATTTAGTGTAGCGGTGGGGCTAAGGCAAGATGAATGCTTTGGAATTGAATCATGATCATCATTTCGAGGCATCAAAAGACATTAGTAGTATAACATATGGATAATAAATTATACATATTCTATCTAGCATAGAAGAGATATTCATGATTTATTTAATTTTGAGTTCAAATTTTTTATAAAAGTAATTTTCTATAATTAATTATGGCTTTGTTTCTGATAGCTTTCTTATAATTTTATTTTTTTTTTATTGCAACTACAATTTTTATTTGATCATTATTTTTTAATGCTTTCAAAATTTTTTGTGCTCGGAATCTGCTTTCTATAATATTTTTAAAAAGCTACTTTCTTTACAATAACTTTACAAAATAATAAGAAAGGTGTCTCAAATAAAACTTATATCATAGTGAGTTAAATCTTGAGAATCTCATTGATCGAAGTGATGTTAATGTTTTAAGAATATTAATAATTTCTATAACTATTATGAGCTTTACATAATTTTTAAAGAGAGACAAAACATGAAAATTTCATAATTGGAATTAGGAATTTTCAAAGCTCCTACCATTGCTATTGGATTCACACTTATACTCCACTTTGAAGAAACAATGGCATGATGAGAATTTCCTAGCTTCTCTAAATCAATGTGCTTATCATTACCACTTACTACTTTATTGGAACATATTGATCCCATATGCAAAGAGCATTATAGAAGCTATAAATAAGGTCATTGGTCTCTATGGAAATGTTAGGGAGTGTTGAATGCCAGAGTTCATAAGTGTTTATAGTGATGTAAGGAGTGAGCTACCCTCCTTCCTCTTAAAATATATTCTTAGTACAACTTCTTCTCTACTTTGAAATGCAAGGGACGAAGCTCATGGTTGGTTGTGAGGTTTCGAGCTTGTTGTAGAACAAAACTTATTAATGAATGTCATAAGCCTATACCTTAGAAAGTCCAAGTTAGCTAGACCAAGAATTATTTTTGGCTATATGGACTCAATTGAAGAAGGGGGACACCAACTATGGAATCACTTTGGGTCAAAGGTCAATCAAGATCTAGTCTAGCTTAATTTAGAGCCATTTGGGCTCAATCAAGAATCTTGAGCTTGACCTACTTGAAAACCTATTGGTCCAATGCACCTATAATTAATAATCATATATCTCATTTTGCATCCATTCGGCTTATATGGATTCAATTAGTCCAAATGGGTCAATTTGGGTTCACTCAGACTGGGTGAACTAAGTGACTCAAGTGGTGTTTATTAAGGACTCTTTTAACCAATATAAATTAATTCCAATGGAGATTAAATGGAAATTTGGGTATGTTGAGCCTAGTTGCATCAAAATGGATTAAACAGGTCAAAGGGATCTAGTTTAGGTCAAATTGGGCTTAATATACCAAGTGAAAAAATTAAGGCTTAATTTAGGCTCTTATGGAAACTAATGATTAATTATAATAGGATTCATGTGTTATTCTACACAATAATCTCAAATGCATCATAATGGATCAAATTTATTAAGTGGATTTAGTATGGCTAAGTTGGGTCAACCATGGGTCAAGCTTAAGGATAGTTGATTATTGGCATGCGTACGACCATATCATGATTAAAGGGAAATCTAAGGTCACCGTAACTAGAAGGTTAAGCTACCTAATAGGTCACGTGGTGGATCTTGCATTTATACTAGTTTACTTAATGCATAAGTTGACAAAGCTTAGCTTGATTTGGTCCTTTGGGCATTTAGTGTCAAATGAACCTAATTGGGTCAACAAATGCATCAAGGTTCAAATGTTGGTCGATATTATTAAACAATTTATACTAAGGTTAACTAACGATAGTCCAAGGTTAACTAGGTTGAGCTAAGTTAGACTAAGAGGGTTTTGCACGTCCTATAGAGATGTTAGGTTCATAATAGGTGTTTTATTGGGTCAATGATCCTAAACTCAAAGTGGGATAACCTGGTTTAACCAAGCATGGCCAGAACGACTTGGGTTAGGCTTAAATAAAAATGGTTAATCATGAGGGTACCTAAGTTATACATGATTATAATGATATGAGTCCTAGATGAGTTAACATAGATTTGCTTTCTAATCCCCCTAATATGCTTTATAGGTCTACTACGTGAGGATATGATTTAAGGATGTACTAGGTTAAGTTTAAAAAAACTTTGATTGAGAGTAATAATATTGATTGGGTTTACTTCAAGGACACTTATGGATCAAAGATGATATGAATAGGCTAAAGTGCCTAAGGGCCATAAAGTTAAAGAGGGGTCATTTGGCTTAACTCTAACTAATGAGGCTTAATAATATGTTAGAGGCTAACACGCTCCAAAAAGGTGGCTAACAATGGTTATCTACATTAGGTGTGAGCTTATTGAGGAGCTTCTAAATACACCATCACTTCATTACTTAGGGGGTAATGAATCCTCATGCTTAAGCTTAAATGAAAAATGTTGGAAGGGATTCTTAAGAAGATCAAGTGTTCTTCCTCATTTAAGGATTTATGTTGGTGCTTACAATATCTCAGAACTTCTTATTTATGAATTCCATCATTTTATTTCCATTCTTTGTTTTAAAGATTATATCATTTCTATTTAATGAAATAGTTATTTGGTATTCTCCAAAGTTTAAGAGAACTTCAGTTTAGTGTTTTTTTCTTATTGTTGTGAGTGGGTGGCCTATGTTTGTTAAAATTATGTATTTGAGTTGCATTTGTAATTGCCCATATTTTAATCGAGTTAAATAAATTTTTTCAAGAGTCAATATAAGTCCAAATCATAAACTGTCTTCTTCATAGCATATATATTATAATGATATAATTACTTTAATTTTTTCATAATTTTTGAGCACCGAAGCAAATACTTAAGAAATTGATACATATCGGTACAAGTAGAAATTTTGGAACCGTTAAGTGTCTATTTTACAAATCAATTTTATATAAAATTTTAAAATAAAATGAGCTATTTTATAAATATTTTTTTATATAATTTTTAATGTCCCAAAAGAATTTATATGAATTTTATTCTAAAAATTGATTAAATTATATAATTGTACTATTATTATATTATTATTTTATTAAAAAAATTCTAATCTAATTAAACATAATTTAACTTAACCTTCGAGAACATTATAGAGGAATTAAGAAGAGCAAAGTGAGGAGAGAGAAAAGAATTTCAGAATTTGGATGCTATATAACGATTTTTGTCAGTCGATCCTATTGGGAGATTTGCTCGTCTCATTGTAAGGAAAACTATTATCCTTTTTTATTTTTTTTATCAAATTTGTATTTTCATTACTACAAAAAAAAGAAATAATTTTATATTGATAAAAAATCTCATTAGATAAATTTTTGTATGTTTATATAGATTGATATTAACGAACGTTTTGAGTATTTGTTTTGAGATTTTTTATTAGTTGATTTTGAAAAAAACAATGATTTTTTACAAATTAATTCAGAAATTTATTTTGGACATATGAAAATATGTACTTTAATTCAATTAAAGCTTCAGAATGTTGTTATATACATCTTTGGTAAATTTGGTAAATCTAAAATATAAATTTTCGTTCAATAGGATTTTCTGTTGCCTACCATTAATACATTTTGATAAGTTTTTTAATTAAGACTAATTTACACTTTAATTTAATGTAATTGGAAAATAAATATAGATATGTGATTGAAACAATAGCCGGTCCACTATTATCTTATTATTATTATATTATAAATATGTATGTGTAAAGAGAGAAGTTAAGATTGTTTGACCCGTTTGGTTGGAGGAATGAATTGACATGTATGTTTATCGGCTTTATAAGTGTTTGTGTAAGTTTTGGTGACCTATTTCGAGTTTTTAACTTATTATATATATGTGGTTTAAATATTTTTCGTGTCATGGTAAGGGGTGTAGCAGGAGTGTGACGATTGGTTAGATATTCCTCAGGTTTACTATTGAGCTTATTTTTGTGTCAGTAGCTACTCTTTTATACTCAAGGGTATGAAATATTTTCTATTTTTCAGATAAATGAGTAATGCATATAATTTTCAGAAAAAAATAATATACTCACTCACTCACTAATATATATGTATAAGTATCTATAGTATATAAGTATATATAATATATATATATATATATATATATATATATATTTATATATATTGATTATTTATAATATATGAGTTGATCAATAATTTTTATTTTCACTGGTCAGTTTTTATTGATAAAAAAATTAGAGGTAGCTATAATTAATGTAGAATTATAAAGATAAAAAGATAGTTTTCTAAATTAGGATTTATGTGGCGTGGATAGGCATTCACTAAATAACAGAAGAGTATGTGTTGTCTGAGGGGCCTTATGGTTGGCCAAACCAAGAAGTTTATTATATATTAATTCATTAATTTATTTATAATAGAAAAACTATATAGTCAATTGAGATTAATTACTCATTTATTTTCTTTGTGGTCATTGAATTTTTAAGTCGAGATAAATTTATTTTTGTGCTTTGCTACTGAGTAGATTAATTAAAATTGAGATCAAAGTTCTAGACTCTCATTTATGGCATAATCCTTAACTTATTTATGATATTATATTTAGTTTGAACATTGTATAATGTTAGTTTTTGTGACAATGACTATACGATTGAGTATATACAAAATTTTTAGATCTCAACAACTCTCTTATATCAAAATAAATTCACATAAATGCTGTAACGTATAAATGATCATTTGAAATAAATATTATTAATTAATTTACTGACTATGTGGATTATTTTAATAGGAGATCATTGATAAACTCTAAAATAGCATTAATAATTAATATGATAAAAAAAATTTTAGTTTAAATAAAGTGGAGTTTAATTTTTTATTTTTTGAATAATTTATTATTTTAAATTCTAAATTATAAGAAAGTTATTCAAAATTTTAAAAATGTAATGATGTTGAGATTAAAAGTGGCACTAGTATTTATAAGTATAAATAACTTGTTTCATTGATTTATTTATAATTCAATATTTATACAATATTTAAATGAAAATATAAAATATAAATATTATAAATTATTTATTTTGATGTAAAATATTAAATAATTAAAATATATTCATAATAATTTCAAAAATATAATAATAAAATTTGAAGATATCTATTCTTATTGCTAATTGAAATTTCCCAATCTCATTGTCATTCAACAAGATCCGAGTCACAATTTTATCTTCACGTTAAAATTAGCACATGCAAAATAAAAATAGTAAGATTAAAACTTTTTTAAGTGAAAAATCGGGAAGGGAAAAAATTATGATGCTTGACCCATATGAAAAATTCATTATGGAGTAGGTGATATAAGAATCCTTCCTTCCTCATAGGAAAAAGAAGAGTAGATTTTTTTGAAAACAAATGATTTATTTTTCCAGAGGGGATTACAGAAATCAAGTGTCTACATATGATCAGTTAGCACCAAACAATAAGACTTGATTTTCTTTATAGAAATTATAAAAGTATGATGTCCATAAGAGGACAGTTGAAACACTAACAAAGTTAAATTTTGAGAAGAGTATGAAGATGGTGACCATTACTAATGATGATCATCGACGATAATGATGATTATAGGTATAATAGCTGGTGATGGTCGTCGCCGGCAATAGCTGGAAAATACAAGAGGGCTGCATAGTTCTCTCATTTCTCCCCCTCATGTGGAGAATATGCTATATTTAGAGGTTTTTTGGATGAACATTTTTATAATTTGAACTAGAATTCAAAACACATTATTGTATTATTTATAACAATTCTCTTAATCATGAAGTATTTTTGAGCATTTTAGTATCCTAATGATGTCACAATTAAATGATCATGAGCTTGTTAGATTCATCTCATCCAGCCGCTTGGTTTCACTGTAAGAATGTAAAATTTGAATTTTAGATGATCATGCATTTAGTTTGGAAAAAATAAATTCAAAAAGCCTCAAATTCGTATAGATTATTCGAATTCTTCGGAGTCATATAAGTAATCTTAAAAATAATATAGATATATACTTTTTGGGTACATTTGAAATAATTTAATCAAATTTACACAAGGAAAATATTAGGGCTGCAAGCGAACCAAGCGGCGAGCTACTCGATGCTCGGTTCGATTAAAGCTCGTTTGTGATCGTTTAACTAACTAAACAAACAAATTTGAACAACATTTTAAATGCTCGATCCTTAGATAAACAAACTTGAACACTAATATATTCGATTCACTTATGTTCGCGAACAACATCATTTGAAGTTTGTGAAGAAGCTCAACATTAAGCTCAATAAAAAGCTCGATAAAAGCTTGAATGGAGAGAAATGCAATATGTAAGCTTCATTTAAGAATATATTCGTATAGATTAATCTTATTTTCATTTTAAATAGACAACTGCTTTTATTATAAATTTAATTTTCTGAATAAAAGACATTTCACATTTGTCCATATTTGCTAGATTGTTTGTTTAAGATGTTCATGAACAAATTTAATGCTTGTTTGTTTAATAGATTATTTGTTAAATATGTTCATGAACATAGCTCGTTAAGGCTTGTTTGTTTAAAGATCGATAAGCATTAAACGAACCGAACATGAACCAAGTATGAACACATTTAAATTAAACGAACCAAACATGAACACAAATAATAAAGCTTGAATCAAACATGAACAGAACTTGAACAAGCTAATGATCAACGAACTCAAACATGAACACTCATATACTCGGCTCGGCTCGACTCGGTTCATTTGCAGCCCTAGAAAATATCAAAACAAAAAAAATTTTAATTGGGTAAAATAATAGAATCAGCAGCAGTCCACCGGACCGAACCTTCTAACACCGTATGTCTGACAGGTTGATATACTATCACTCTAGCTCTATTGAGAGAGGTGGAGCACCCAGAGAAAAAGTTCTGTCGGCTTCTCCAATCTCTCTAGGGCTTCCGGGCGGTTCTCCTTAAAGTTTTGCTACACAAGCTTGCGGTGCCCATTTTCTCATTAATTTCTTTGTCTCCTTCCATTGAAAATCCATTTAAAGCCTCGTAGCAGCGAAATAGGCTCATTAAAACCTCTCCTTCTATCTTCTCCGTCACTCTCGACCCGTCGCTTTTGTGTCCCTCCTAATAAAGTACAACTCATCCGTTCCTTTTGCCTTTCCCTTTCTCCTTTTAATTCTTCACATAGTTAGATCGGGGTGGTTCCCTAAGCTGAGGTTGAAACGGGATGCTAACTTGCATCGCTTGTTCGAAGCAGCTCGACGTCGGATCGCTCAATGAGCCGGACGATAACGATGATGCCGTAGCCGGCACACCGAGCACCCGCCAGGCCATCAAGGCCCTCACGTCCCAGGTTAGATCCCGGCTAGGGTTTTGTCATTTAACCTTGCATTCCATAATTTGGGCTTTCATTTTGATTTTGATCAATGGTCATGCATCATGCATCACACTCCAGATCAAGGACATGGCCTTGAAGGCCTCGGGGGCTTACCGCCATTGCAAGCCATGCGCCGGATCGACGCCTGGAAGGCGTTACGAGGACTCATCTGTATCTGCGTCGGGATCGGAGCGGTTTCTGTATTCTTACCGGCGCGCTTGTGCTGGCGGCAGGAGCTACGGATCGACACCTGTTTTCCGGGGCCTGTCAAGCGACGAGGGGACGCCATTGGAGAGAGGCCGGACTCAGTTAGCGGCAGCCGTGGTGGCGTCGTTCATGGAGGAAGAGCCGAGGGATTGGGTCGCCCAGGTCGAGCCCGGTGTTCTCATTACCTTTCTGTCATTGCCCCAGGGCGGGAACGATCTCAAGAGGATCCGCTTCAGGTACTTTGTCCAGTACTCTTTTTGTCCTACCGGCGGTGATTACAACCCATTAAGTATTTGATCACCGTCGGTAAGTTTATTAAGCTGCTTAATTTTGTTCTGCTTCTTTTGTAAGTTTGTTTTCTTCTCCACTCTTTAAATTACATTCACTGGGCGGTACTTATAATCAAAAGCGACGAGCTCATTACAAATCGTCAGATTCTTTTGACAGCTTGATTCTTGGAATTGGTATGCAGGGAAGAATTTTCAATTTTGGGTCAGGATGGGAATTAAAATTTGTTTTGGATGAAATTTTTACTTGTTGAATTTATTTGAAAGAAACATAATATATTATTAAATCATTTTCATATTGTATTTATTTTTGAACAAATTTAATGGCTATAAAATGGAAAAGAATTGTGTTATGATATTTTAATCGGGACGGTCTTCAAAATTTTTGGATCTACTTTGATGTGTGCAATACACAAATAATTAAGTATTGCACTTATTTGAAAGTAGATCCAAATTCTTTGAACCTCATTCTAATAGATTTTTATTAGAATATACTTATACAATTTTTTTTCTAAAAAATCTATCAAGGTCAAACTAGAGTAAGAATATGTGATAATTTTTTCTCATATTTGGTGAGTAGAAAATTTTAATCAAAGTGCACAACAACAAAGGTTTTCGTTTGAGTAGATCTAAAACCGAATACATGGAGTATAATTTAAATAGTGATTGATCTAGTGGGAGGTTTTTGACTTTGAGCGCTCAAGTCATTAATAAAAGTATACGTTTTAGATATCTTGGGTCTATTGTTCAGAGTGATGGTGAAATAGATGGGATATATTAGCAAAATTCAACTTGGATGGTTGAAGTGGAGGAATGCATCGGGCTTGTTATGTGATAGAAAAGAACAACTCAAACTTAAGGGAAAATTCTATAAGATGGTGGTTAGAATTGTAATGCTTTATGTCGCAAAATATTGTCCATTAAAAGAGAAGCATAATATTAAGTTAAGTGTTGCAGAGATGAGGATGCTCATATGGATGAGTGACTTTACTCTTAGAGACAAGATACGAAACAAGCTTATACGTGAAAAGATTGGAGTAGCTCTAGTGGCAGATAAGATTAGAGAGAGTCACCTTAGATGGTTTGGTCGCATAAAACGATGGTCTTCCGATGACCCGGTTAGGGGAGTAGATGTATTAGATTTTACCTATGTTAAGAAATGTAGAGGTAGACCTAAAAAGACTAGGTTAGAAAAAGTTAGAAATGATTTTTCTTTATTATATATAAATGAGAATTTGATTCTTAACAAGACACAATGAAGAAAAAGGATTATATAATTGGCCCCACATAGTGGGATAAAGGCTTGATGTTATTGTTGTTGTTAATCAAAGTATATTCATTTAAATTTTATCAAAATTAATTTTCTATCCATTGACTTTACTCCAAAATAGTGTAATTCATAATTAATTAACCAATTATTATATTGCACTCATTTCGAAATAGTTCTAATTGATAGAAATATATTTGATTGAAAATTTTGATATAGACATTTTCCAAAAAATTTTGTGCATCTTAGGACTATCATCTGTATCTTATCATCCTGGACAATGTCTGATCATCATGACTGATATAATCACCTTTTTGACCAACCATCCCGGACGCAATAATTTCACCTGATCGTCCTGGATGATTATGCGATCATCCTGGATGATCGGCCTGTTTCTTTATAAATCGAGACTTTCAAAAAAATTTTCTCACCCAAACTCCTCCATTCATCTTTGTTCTCACTCTTTCTCTATTTTTTGTGTTCATGGCGGGTGGTAAGCGATCCCGTATGCCTGCTGGAAGTTCCTCGAGGGCCAACTTTAACCCTCATTTCACTGAGGTGGCCGACCAAGCCACCTATTTGTGTTACAAGATAGCAGGGATCACCTTATCCCGGACTGCCAATCTATGTACGCTTTCTATCCCTGTTCTTTACCTTTTTGCGCACACCTCTTTGACTTTCATCCTTACCCTCGCCATTCCTTTCAATTCCAAATTGCTTTTCAAAATTTTTGCTTGCATCCAATCAACTCTTCCTTCACTGCACTTCAGACTCACGTCAATAAGCGCTTCTTCAATGGGGATTTGAATTTTTGTGATGAGACTTGGTTTTATCATTACTAATGATAGTGCTTCTAGTCTGTAGAGAAATGAAGGTGCATGATTTTGTTTCTAATGCATACTTGTCAATGGCGAATGACACACCACAGTGCAAAATTCCTCGCAGTCATGGCGCATAGCGCACGGCACGGCGCATGCTATTTTAAACATGAAATGTATTTATCAATATTAAATATCATTAAATAATAAACAATATATTGATTAGAGCAAAATTTAAGCATAAATGTCCGTTAAACAACACAAATGACAATTTTAAATC
This sequence comes from Dendrobium catenatum, assembly GCF_001605985.2. NCBI lineage: Eukaryota > Viridiplantae > Streptophyta > Magnoliopsida > Asparagales > Orchidaceae > Dendrobium > Dendrobium catenatum. The sequence goes on from NW_021579361.1 coordinate 57,858, forward strand.
CTACAAAACTTACATCAATAGTTTTGAGCAAGATTTAAGCAAAATTTAGCCTAGATCCATCAAATAGCAAAAATGATAGCTATAAATCCTTTAATTTTTTATATTTTATTAATTTAATGTTTAATTAATTAATAATTAATTGTGATATTAATATAGAACCCATAAAAATTAATTATAATTTATAATTTAAACTTATCAGATGTTCACAAAACAGCTCGCCATTTGGGCCATGTGCCATTGTGCATATAGGCGCAAATTGCGTGCACTATTTTGATGCGCCACACTACGCAAAGCAAATAGTATCGTGTGTGTGACGTGCTGTACTTTTCAACATGATCCTCGCCATTTTGCTCCATTGACATGTATGCTCTAATGGTTAAGAAATGATGTTGATTTTATCTGTGATCTTGAGGCTAGGTTGATACTAAATTGGAATGTGCCTTTTGTGTGATCAGATGGGCTTATGCGTTTCTGATGAGGCGCTACATGTGCAATCTATCAGGTTGTTAGATCGGTCCCTCTTGAACCGGTTTAGCTGGTCCATCCTAGTCGGCCCTGGTGTATAAGAGGCAGAATAGAAGTTCTGCCCTATAACTTCCACACCCTTTGGGGTGGGGTCCAACAACCAATTGCAGATGGGAATTAAGGTTTGGTGTTGAACGTAGATCACTAACTGCTCCCACTACCCACATTCTCTCAAATGATGTAACCATCCCACCCGTACAAAACACCCCACTCGCCAACTCTCTTCCCTGATGTAGCGTATTCCTGCAATGAAGAGGAAACCTGCAGCAATGGAACAATATAGCAACAAAAACAGGATAACTAAATCTGTATGTATGATTTCATAAAGGGTTTTCTTCTTTAAAATAGAGCTTATATCAGCTCAAAGCTAGAAAACATAATTACTAAAACTATTACTATGCTAGAGAATACTAGACGGTACGATGTCCAACAGAAAAAGGTAAAAACGGTTAGTGTAGGTAGTGGGCAATGAAACATTATCAAGAGTCATGCCAGCTCAGCTCCATGTGGTCCTCATCAGGTCTCCTCTGCTTCAGAAGAACTCGCCTCTGATGAGTGTGTCGTGGTTGCACCATCAAGAGGATGATATGAGTAGATTTCAACAACACTAAAAGTGGTGGAAGTTGAAATGTCTTTGGGGAGATCAATGATATAAGCATTGTCATTGATCTTGCGCGAAACCGGGAATGGACCAAACTTCTTGGGATGTAACTTTGGACACGAGCCAATAGGGAATCGGTCCTTGCGATACCTCAACATAACCAAGTCCCGAATTCATCATGCCTGCGATGTTTGTCTTGATCCTTCTTATATTTTAAATTGTTGTCCAGCAATCGGTCATGAACATCTTTAAGGACATCAGTGAACTGTTCGGCAGTTTGGGCAGCAGCCATGCTTCGACTCTTTGGAAGGACGGCTAAGTATAAAATATGATTAGGCATTTTTGTGTAGACTATGCTAAAAGGACACTTACCTGTGGCGCAGTTTGGCATGGAATTAAAAGCAAAATCAGCTTGTCCCAAAACTTCTTCCCATTGTTTCGGATGATCTTGGACTAAACACCTCAGCATGCTAGCAAGAGTTCTATTAGTAACTTCTGTTTGGCCATCCGTTTGGGGATGGTAAGCCGAGCTCATCTTCAAATCTGTTTGAAACTTCTTCCATAATTCATGCCAGAAATGGCTGATAAACTTAACATCTTGGTCTGACGTCAAGCTGCGAGGAATTCCATGTAAGCGCATGATCTCCTTGAAGAAAAGTTTGGCAATGTTGAGAGCGTCGAACGTCTTCTTGCAATGAATGAAGTGGGCAATCTTCGAAAATTTATCAACTACCACAATTACTGAGTCTGATCCTCGCTTTCCGAGGTAATCCTAGGACGAAGTCTAGACTGAGGTCCTCCCAAATGTAATCAGGTACGTGTAACGGTAGATATAAGTCGGTATTCTATGCCGAACCTTTATAACGTTGGCATACAGCGCAACGTACCACAAATTTGGCAATGTCCCTCCTCATATGTGGCCAAAAGAACTTACATTGAAGCTGCTGTAGTGTGTGATCCCTTCCCACATGAGCAGATAGACCCCCACAATGTATTTCTTTAATAAGTTGTTGGTGCCAGGATGACACCGGCACACAAAGAGAGTTTCCTTTAAAAAAGAAACCATGTCTTATAGAAAAATCACATTTAGGTGTCCCGAAACAACAATCCTCCCATATTGTAGCGAAATCTGGATCACTAGCATAAATGGTTTTCATTTCTTGCAAGCTCGTAACTTCCGTCTGTAGCTGAGTGAGAAGAGCAGCCCGGCGACTAAGTGCATCGGCCACTCGATTCATCTTTCCCGTTTTATACTGAACTACAAAACTGAATTTCTATAAGAAAATAACCCATCTCGCATGCATCTTGTTGATAGTCTTTGGGTTGTTGAGTTGTTCAAGTATTGCAAGGATTGGTGATCACTACATAACAGAAAATCTTGATGAAAGAGATAGTGTTCCCATTGATTTAGCGCTCTTACTACTGCATAGAGTTCTTGTTCGCACACCGTCCACTTTTGGCGTGGTGGACTTAACTTTTCGCTAAAGTATTCAATAGGTTTGTCCTCTTGATAGAGAACGGCTCCAACTCCAATCCCCGACGCAGTGGTGTCAACTTGGAAAGCTTTGTCAAAATTCGGCAATGCCAAAACATGAGCATTGCAAAGGGCGGGCTTCACCTGTTCGAAACCGCTTTGCTGTTGAGTGGACCAAAAAAGGAATTGCCTTTCAGCACCTCAGTTAGTGGGGTTGCAAGGATACTGAATCCCTTAATGAAGCGATGATGGAAATTAGCCAAGCCATGAAAACTTCGAATGCCCGTAAGAGAGCGAGGAGTTGGCCAATCTCGGATGGCATCTATCTTATGTGGATCAGCTTGAATCCCTTCGTGTGAGATAACAAAGCCCAAGAAATGAACATAAGGGGTTGCAAACTCGCATTTTGACAAATTTAAATAAAGCTTATGTGTGCGCAACGCTAAGAATAATTGCGTAAGATGTTGCATATGCTCCTCTACAGAAGAACTATAAACAAGAATATCATCGAAATAAGATATGCAAAATTTACCCCAAAATGGTTTGAGGACTTATGCTATGAGTCTCATAAAAGTGGATGGGGCGTTGCACAAGCCAAACGACATAACTCTCAATTCATAAAGTTCCTCCCGCATCTTGAAGGTCGTTTTCCATTCATCACTGGGTCTAATGCGTACTTGATGATATCGGCTCCGTAAGTCTAACTTTGAGAACACCACGGAACCGTGCAATATGTCTAACAAGTATGAAATTCGAGGCACTGGAAAACGATACTTCATAGTGATTTTGTTGATGGCCCTGCTGTCAATACACAATCTCCATTGTCCATCTTTTTTTGGAACAACAAGAGCCGGTACCGCACAGGGGCTCAAGCTATGCTGGATAAGTTGTCGACTGAGGAGATCTTCAACAATTTCTTGCAGGATTCTGTGTTCTTTGGGACTCATCTGGTAATGTGGCAAGTTAGGTAGCAACGCTCCGGGAACAAAGTCGATTTGATGATGTACCACACGGAGGGGTGGCAACTGGGGCGGAAGATCAGATGGACTGATGTCCGCAAATTCTTGTAGTAGACTGCGAACCCCGTCTGGTACAGGAAGCCTTTCCATAGCGTCAACGCAATCAGTCGTCACGAGAGCAAGCATAGAATCTTCAACCAGCGGTGTAAGTAATAGTTCATGCCCCAAAACTAGATAGGCCACCGCCTTTCCCTTGTCATCCTTGCCTATAATGTCCGCGGATTGGGGCAGTAGCCGCAGCTTTCTACCCTTCCAATAAAAAAAATAAATATTGCCCCGACAATCATAAGTGGCATTAGCATCAAACTGCCAAGGTCGCCCCAGGATAATGTGGCAAACGTCCATGTATAGGACATCACATATATAATGCTTACCTATATAAAAGGTCATTGAACAAGTCTCCGCAACAGTGATCTCCATGCGTGTGACCCAACTAATTTTGTAAGGATGTGATTTTTTTTTTTGTAATTTTTAACTGTAGAGCCTGCACCACATAGCGTGAGATCACACTCTCTGTACACCCGCTATCAATCAATAACTCGCACACCTTTCCTTCGATCGTACATATTGTCCGAAATAAAATATTTCGTTGTGAAGGCACGGGGTGTCTAGGAGCTAACAATAATTTTTCAAGGATGCAAACAACTGGCTCTCCCACATCTCCGAGAACATCTTCGGTAATTGCTTCCTCATCGGGACGATCTGCACTACCTTCACCCTCTTCACGATTGTCTCCCTCAATCATCTGAAGTTGTTGTCTATTGGGACATTCGTTTGATTTGTGACCGGACTGAAAACATCTAAAACACTTAAGTGTTTTAGGCTTGTTGTAGTGGTTCTCCTTGACCAGTGCCTTTGCCTTGGCAGGAAATCTTTGTTCAGTGGGATTGGAGCTAACTGCGCGAACTTGGCTTGGCTGTGGTTTTGCCATTGGCATGGTGGTTCTCGGATTGTCTACATGGGATTCTTATGGGAAAGGTCTTCTAGTAGAATAACTTTGAGAATGACGTTGCATTTGCATTTCCACCTTCAATGCGAAATTGACAGCCTGGGATAAAGACCAAATAGAGTTCAACTCCCATTTCTCTTGAATTTGTTCTCGGCCATTCCTAGGATGGCTTTGATACCAAAGATGATGCATCGTATTCCTACAATTAAGAGGAAACCTGCAGCAATGGAATAATAAAGAAACAAAAACATGATAACTAAAACTGTATGTATGATTTCATAAAGGGTTTTCTTCTCTAAAACAGAGTTTATATCAGCTAAAAGCTAGAAAGCATAATTACTAAATCTATTACTATGCTAGAGAATACTAGACGGTACGGTGTCCAACAGAAAAAGGTAGAAATGGTTAGTGAAGGTAGTGGGCAATGAAACATTATCAAGAGTCATACCAGCTCAGCTCCATGTGGTCCTCATCATCCCCCCATTCGACTCTTGCTCTCAAAATCGAACGCAAGGAAGAGAACCGAAGGCACCTCTCTCCCAATCTCCTGTTCTCTGCCTGATTCAACATTACATGCATAAATCGAAGCAGACTCTCTCTCCCGACCTCGGACGTACACCGATCCAGCCCATGTCATGCAGCTGAAAGCCTGAAACCCCCAACCATCACTCCCACCGACTTCGACTACTCCGACACTCCCGAGCCCGACATCCTCTCTATCTCGTACGCAGAGTACCAACATCGATTCCGTCACCCCTATCTATCCCAACCTTGGCCGAACTCCAAACCGACTCCTCCGACCGACCGGACTCCAGTTCCGAAGCCATACGCCCAACGCTGTACGAAGAGAATGAAGCCGACCCCAACACTCGCCTCCTGCCTCCTTGCCCGTCCAATCTCTTCTCCCTTCCTCTCTTTATAATAATAGTAATAATAATAAGCAACAAGTCATGAAAGGGATCATTGAAGACTAATTCCAGTGTTGATATGTCCCTCGAATCCCTCGGCCATTAATTTGATTCGGCCGAGCAGATTAAAAAGGAAAGTGCCCTCCCCAACCTCCCCTCATGGGGAGTGCCAAAAGGTTGTCGAAATTTTGGAAAAACACTATAATACGGCAATCGCCAAATTGGAAAACTTGAAGACCAATTTCGGGGTCGATTCGCTCCCCAGAAGCCCTCGGCCGTTGATTTGATCCGGTCGAGTGGACTTGAAATAGCAAGTGCCAACCTTAACCTCCCCCCGTAGGGAGGGAACATCGGGATCTTGTCAAAAATTTAAACTATCAAAGGACCCCCACATGATTGTGATTATATGATATATAATAGCTCTTTGAAAACTCAAATTTAAATAATATATTTCATCAATCAAAGGACCCCCACATAATTATGTCTTGTTCTTTGAATTTAGTTTGTTTTTAGCTTGATTGGGCTATAGCCGGGGGCTAGGGATTTGGGAGAGGCGGATCTTCCTCTCCAATTGAAGATCCATTGTATCATGTTCGTTTTCTTTCATATATCATCAATTAAAAAGCTTTCTCCTAGTTTTTCACATCATTCTTCTCAATTACTGTTTGAACTTTGCTGAAATTAAATTTCAGCCAAGATTTTTCTTCTATTTCTACAAGTGTTTCCTATTAAATTGGTATTAGAGCTGTTTCCTGGGTTTAAATAGAAGTTCTCCTCATTGATTTCTGTTGCGTCTTCGTCTCCAATATTGTTATTTTTTTGCTGTTTGGAGGCCATATTCACATCAAAGTTGTAGTTTTTTGCTGTTGGAGTCTAAATCCGGGTACCTATGGGTGGAAGAAAGGTAGAAGTGTTGGAAGGGGAGATCGGACAATTAAAATATAAAATTTTAGATTCCCAAACTCAAATTTTAGATTTTAAAAGTCAAATTCAACCGCCCACGAGAAGATGTAAAATTTTCCATCTCGGAGGAGATGTTGAAGAATTTGCTCGAGAGCCAAGCCAAAAATGTGTCGTTGGAGGCGAGGGAAGCTGCCGAAATCAGGGGAGTGGGGAAAATTTTAATTTGATAAGGCGAAGGGAAGCTCAGAAGGTGGAGATTCTGGAGGGAGAAGAGAGAATGCCTCTCATAGAGCCTTTTCCTAGGGAGGAGCTAGGTAGAGGGTGTGGGTAGAGGCATGAAGAGGTCGGGCATGAATGAAGGGGTGCTGAATTGGAGAGGAGAGGGACAAAATTTGAAAGAGGAGGGGCTACTTATGACCGAGGGGGTGCTGGATTTGAAAGGATAGTGAGGGATTATGGTCGAAGGGGTGTTGAATTTGAAAGGAGTGGGACTGATTATGATCTAAGGGGTGTTGAATTTGAAAGGAGAAGGTGAGAATTTGATGAAAGGTTTGAGTACGAGCTTAGAAAGGATGATTGGGGCACTTGGGGGGAACCACTCTCTTGGGGAATGGGAAATTATGGAAGAAACAAGGGTAATGGAGGAGATTCGAGGCTGTGGAAGCTGAAGATGCATATTTTTTAGGGAGATGATGCCAATGGGCGGATCTACAAGGTGGAAAGGCACTTTACCGTCAATAGGTTGATGGATGAGGAGAGTATGATGGCATCCGAGAGGTGCTTGGAGGTGAAAGCGTTGGCATTGTACTAGTGTACGGGTACGAGGCGACACATACGGACCTGGAGGGAGTTTAAGGACTACTTGTTGAAACGCATTCGAACCAACATGGGAGAGGACTTCTGTGATCAGTTTTTTGTCTTAATGCAGGAGGGGGTAGTGGTGGAATACCGTGAGCAGTTTGAGCACCTGGCCAGTAGACTGGACCAGCTTTTGGAGACTATACTGGAGGAGAATTTTATGAAAGTGCACAAACTAGAGATCCGAACGGCAGTTAGAGTGAGTCATGGGGAAAACTTCAAGAAGCTCACAGAAACAAAGTTATAGGAGAAGAGGGCGAAGGGACTTTATTTCAGATGTGTGGAGAGGTATACACCGGGGCGCCGATATAAAGATTGATCTCTTTAGTTTCCTATCATTTGTGATGAAGAGGAAATTGAGGAGGGAGCCATCTTTCCACCTTGCGGATAAGCTGGGTCTTTGGAATAGGGGGTATTGTTAGATCAGTCCAGTCCCTCCTGGAATGGTCCGGCCGGTCCTTCCTGGATCAACTCTACCATTTGGGAGACGGAGCTCTCGTATCTAGCAGGCAGAAGGAGGAGGGGAAATCCAGCCCCTTGTTGTGGGGCCCATGGCTTTAATATCTAATTAAGGGGGGTGGCTGATAGGAGGGAAATAATTCAAATTTAAAAGGTGTTTGAGGATTTAGGGATATTTTTATGAGCTTTAAGTATGGTGTTTTTCCCACGTTTGGGATTATGTCTTGTTCATTTAATTTAGTTTGTTTCTAGGTTGGTTGGGCTCTAGCCAGTGGCTACGGATTTGAGAGAGACGAATCTTCCTCTCCAATTGAAGATCCATTATATCTTGTTCATTTTCTTTCATATATCATCAATTAAAAAGCTTTTCTCCTAGTTTTTCACATCGTTCTTCTCAATTACTGTTTGGACTTTACTAAAATTAAATTCCAGCCTAGATTTTTCTTCTATTTTTACTAGCATTTCCTATTAGTCTATTGAATAGGATTACTATACATTTTGAATTCTAAATATGAGTCATCTATAAGCTCATCGGGATTATTGTCTTCATGATTGAGAATCAACGACTCTATGCATGTGAGTGGAGATTTGGGTGTCAATGTGAGGGTTCGTTGATTTTTGTTATTAGCCCATTTTGATTCTTATGGGAGGAGTGGCTATTGGAGCTAAACAATGTGCTACTGTGAACATGACATTGGTGTCGGAGAACATAATTGGCACTGCCCACTTGACATCGCAAATTAGTGTTTCTAAACTTGCTTGACCTTATTCCTTGTTTTTTTATTTCTTCTTGGAGCAATTGGTAGGGCATTTGATGGCATTGGTGGTGATGCTGGAGGTTCCATGGGCTATAAACATTTAGATTTCTCTGATTTCTATTTATTACCAACGTATGGTGCCTCAAAAACTCTTATACAAAAATGCCATTATGGACTGCAAACTTTCTTATCAGCTAGGTTTAGGAAAATTAATGTTTCCTTTTGATATATACTGGATCCTATCTCTTGAAGAATTATTTTAGTGACAAAATGCATATGCATCCTACAAGATCATATCATGCAAAATCGCATCATTACAAATATACATAATAAAACTTCACCCTTTGTCTGTGTTACAATGAACCACACTCATAATCCACCCTTGAGGATAAAGCCTTGGCTGTCGTGTGATATGCAACTAATGTTGAACTAGAGAAAGGGGAAAAGGTTATGCTGCTATCAAAATTAGTTATAATTTTCTGCACATGGTTTTGGACCATAATATTGAGCTTGAAGAGCTAATTTCTTAGCTGTCGTTGTTTATTACTATCAATGATATTATTTTATTTGCTTGTTGCATTCATGTTAATTTTATGATCTCTTGCCTTTCTCTGGTGGCGGTGAGCGTCTTCTTGGCACCCTTCTCTAGATATAGCTTCAAACGAACTGCTTTTGAATGGCCTTTGAATTGTACTAAGGATTTTCTTTTGATATCTGTCCCTATCAGATTACTTTTATCTTAGTTTACATCGTGAGAACTATTTGTTTCTGTTGCTGGATTTGTTCTTCTCCATAGCTATGGTTGTCAAGAAATAATTTATTCTTACATTTTTTATGTTACACTATCTTCCCTTAACATGTTTCTTCATCACTTTTTATGGCTATAGCCGCGAGATGTTCAACAAAAGGCAAGCCCAACAGTGGTGGGGTGAGAACTATGACAAGGTGATGGAGCTCTATAATGTGCAGGGGTTTAACCGCCAGGCTATTGTTCTTCCAACTCCTCCCCGCTCAGAAGATGAGGCATGCTACCGTCAAACTCCTATCTACCTCTTCACATGCTAATCTTAGGACTTTAGTTGATTAATGACTTTTTTAACCTTTTGCCAATAGAGTACCAAGATGGATTCAATAGAAGACAGTCCAGTGACACCACCGCTGAGCAAGGAGCGTCTCCCTCGCAATTTCCACCGTCCACTGAGCTGTAGCAGTGCTGCTTGTATGGGCTATTCCTCGTCAGACTCATTGGAGCACCATCCAACCCACCGTCAGCACCACTCCCAACAACAACATAACCATCATTTTGGGAGGCATGGCTATGGTTCAGGTGGCTTAGCTTCAACGCCAAAGTTATCTAGTATTAGTGGAGCTAGGACAGAGACCTCATCTATGGATGCATCAGTGAGAACTTGTTCATCACCAGAGGATGCAGATCATTCTGGGGAGTTGTCAGCCTCAATGAGCAATGCAAGTGACCTGGAGCGAGAATGGGTGGAGGAAGATGAGCCTGGTGTTTACATCACAATTCGTGCTCTGCCAGGTGGCATTAGGGAACTCCGTCGAGTTCGTTTCAGGTTAGCTCCGTCTTTCTAGATATCCGACTTGGTTTGCAGTTTAAATATCTTGAGAATGCAGAAAATGGTAAATTATTTGATAAGCCATTTGTACATTTCAATATCTGTGGCGGTTTAAATCAAATATGATCTATTTAGATATTCAAGTTTGATTCTTTCTTTGCATTCAATGCTGCATTCAGAATGCTGATTATTTTGTTTATCTACCCATAGATATGCCTTGAAGTGCAAACCTGCTTTCATACCTTTCTTCCATCGGGTCAACATGCTCTTCTATAGTTGCTTCTATCCTTAAGTTTCTTATTGTTAGGGTTATGTCAAGTAACCTCTAAGGTAATATTTTAATTTCCTAACTAAGGTCCAATCCTATACTACTGTAACTAAACTTGGTATTGCAAGACTTCAGGAATGGAAAGCATATTAGAGGGATAGCGGCTGTTTTTGTGGAGATAGATTTTTCTATTAACGGATTTAGTAGCTTCTCCTTCGATAGTTGCGTTATAATGGCGACATATGTTTTAAAGAAACAATCATGAAGATATTTTGCTTTTGTGTTTGAGATATGGTGAGAGAAGGATTTTTTCATTTTGTGTGTTTGGCTTTCTTTCGAAAAAGATTTTTCATATTTGGTGAGATTTGTTATGATCATCCTCGTTAATTTTCTTAGTTAGATAGTTTGATCTATCTTATTATTTTTCAATTATGTATTGCTTATATGTGATGGAAATTTTTTTTTCCTTTTCATCCCATAGATGTAGGTTATTATTAAGGTATATAAAAATAATGGCAATACTTTAATTTTCTTATCAAAGTCGTGTCCTTATATTAATGCAACTAAATTTTGTGCGAGACTCCAAGTATTTTGAGTGTGTTAGAGGAATCACAAATAGATTTACAAAGACAAATTTCCATGAAGGATTTTAGTGGCTTCTCCTTGGATGATTGCGATATAGTGGATGATTGCTTCGATGCGCAATTGAGTGAAAGATCAGGCTATATTGTCCTCTGTATAATCGATCAAAAGACCAATACATCTTTGATATGGATGCATTTTGGCTTGACATTTAGATTTATGTGGCTGACCTAAAATAGTAGCCCATTTTTGCAAGATTTTAGATAGGGTTAATTCACTATCAAGAAGTTACATAAGTGTAAAAATATGTGGTGCACAATAAAACACTTTCTTCAAACTGAAATGCACTAAGGGATTGACTGTTTGGTTGCTAATTTATAGCGTAATGTATTCCGAAAGCGTGTATTTTGAGAGTGTAAATTTCAAATGCAATGTAATTCATTAATGAATTTTGAATTTACTCTCTACTTTTTTTGGGTGTATTTGGAAATTGTTGTTTTTTTTTTTAATTTTCAAATACATTGTAAATTCTATGCCCATTTGGAGCAAGCTACATGTTGTCATCAACGGACAACTCTAACAGCCGCCTGCCTCTAATCACTTCCTAGTGTCCCCCACTATTGTCAACTGCCACTTGTTGCCGATCTATGCCTCCCTCGCCATTCGTTGGCCACTACTGTTGATTGTCATTGCCTCTCACTACTAACCATCACTTGCCACTGATCGCTACCACCACCACCACTGACCATTGTCCCATCGCCACTTCACATGAATTCATTTTACTCAAACAATATACAAAAAAGTAATCTTGTGCATTTGTTTTACACCTCACCAAACAAATTTAAATTAAATACACTGAATTTGCTTGCATTCATTTTATACCCTTTTTCTTTTTCGATAAGCCAAATGGCCCTTAAATCTAACCACCAAAGAGAATTCCCAAATCTCTCAAGACATACAAAAATATTAATTAACAGAAGAGATTTAACTAATATAAAAAAAAAATTCAACTTGAATGCTTCTAAATAGGGTATCGGCATACATGTCTATGGAATTGTGAAAATATTTTTGACACCAAGTATGTGTCAATATAGTACTATGCTTTTTCTTTTCTTTTTTTTTTTCTTTTTTTCTTCTATTTTCACATGAAAGTTTTCATCTTTTGCCTAAATCATCAAATCTCTTATGCACAAACCCCCAAGCACATTTAACTATATCAGGCTCTCACATACGTTTCTTTCATTCACACCAAACTCATGAAAAAAACTTCTTTTAATCTCCTATTTATACGAGTTTTGAGGAAGTGATTTTCGATCATAATCAAGGTCAAATTTTGATTGAAGTTATCCAAAATGACAAATTTTGTAAAAAAAATTTTAAACGTAATTTGATCCCTAAATGAAAGATTAATTTGCTATAATCATTTCTTTAAATTTTATGCTTATCTCAATAAAATTATTAATTCAATTTCTAACATTTCTCCCCCTTCATTTTGTAAAATGACAACAGATATTTAGGATCTTTTATATGACTCCAAAGTTAACTAACTTCACATGCTCCTAAAGCCTCAAATGGTCGACTATTGCATAATCTTAATGAGCCTAGATGATATCTAATATTAAGGCATATGAGTTATGAAGCATATTTGTTGTGCACCAAGATAGACAGCTAATGTAAAAAATGCACCTGCTATAGAATTTTTTAGTGTGAGGGACTAGTCCGGTTTACCAAAGTTGTAGGTGTAAATCATTTAACACTATATTCAGACTATTAACTTGTGATGAACCAAATCAATAGGCAATAATATTAAGCAAGTGAAGAAGTTATTCAAAAATATTTGTTTATAAGAGTTGAGAATGAAATTTTTGATCTGAATGCTATAATCATATTGATGTGAAACGTAATGCATGGAAACAAGAACTGCTTGGGGATTTTAATATAAGACTGTTAAAGCTTTGCTAGTTATAGAATTAATGCTTATCCAAGTTAGGTTTTCAGAATTATCAAGTCGAAATTAAGTAAGGCATGTGGTTACAACTAGATTAACGAGACAAGATCAAATTGACAACAGAAAATTAGAGAGTAATGTTATGGGGAGAAACAATAATCCATAATTAACAAATAGAACTTTTCACCTTGGGTCTCTCACTCACTCTCTTGTTGGTGGCACTTTTAATGGAGGAAGATTGAGAGCAATCGAGCAATGCCACTAGGAGACAAATGGCGCACAAAGTGTAGTCCGTTGGAGTGGTAGCCGGTGGCGGGTAGTCCATGAGATGACTAGTGAGCATCCAATGTCTTATCCATTCTTCCTTGATCTTCAAAGACGAAGCCGTGGTCGAAGTCGGGATCGGCCGTCCATGGATGTGGAGAACTCTCTTCTTGAGCCCTTGAGCCGACCACTTGTTGAAGCAACCACTTGTTGAAGCAAAAGAGGAGAAGATGGGGGGAGTCGGCTATGGTGGGGGCTAAGAGGCAAATGCAAGAAATCTGAAATAAAATTCAGATTTTAGTGGTTTAGGAGAGGGATTTAATTTGAATTTCAAATTAATCCAAGGAGGGAGAGGGGTGGAAATGGGGAGAAGAGTTGGGCTGAATTTGTGGAGTTATTAAGGTGATTAGGTGAGAGAAGTAAGTTTGGGATCTTAATTAATTGGATCCATAATGAGATACCAATTAATGAAGATTGGTGAGGTGGATAAAAGAGGCTTAATGGGGGAGAGAGAGGAGAGAGGGGCCGGCCATGTATTTGAGGAGGCTTGAGAATTTAATGAGTGGGGACCACAAGGAGTTAATTAAACATAATAATATATTGAACATTTAATTTCAGAATTAATTATATCATAAGTAACTCCCAAATTCAAATGAAAATAAGAGGGAATTTGAATTTGAATTTCAAACATGTGTAACTCCTCTTAATTAATTATCATAAGTAACTCCCAAATTCAAATGAAAGTAAGAAGGGAATTTGAATTTGAATTTCAAATATGTGTAACTCCTCTAATTAATTTTCCAAATTAATATGGCTTAATTAGGAAAGTCATTAAGAGAGGGAATTCAAAATTCAAAGGGGGGAGCTAGAGGGGGCTGGTGGCCAGGGGGTCCAAAGGGTGGCCGGCGGGCTTGCTGGCTGGCTGCTTGGACCGGCGGGGGGGGGTTTGTAGGCCGGCGGCCTGGGCGGCTCAAGGGGAGGCGGCGGCAAGGGGTGAGGGGAAGGGAGGAGGGGAATTTCAAGGGATTTGATTTGCTAAAAATCCACTCACCTCAATTTTCTTCAATCCGGATCTCCACGAAAATAACTTGGCAAAAATTTAGAACTCTCGAAGACAAAATAGTTTGGCGAAAAATCTAGAACTCACAAAGAGATCTATCTTCTCCGACGAACTCACTAAGAGATCGAGGAGGGTTGAACTCACAAAGAGAACATAATAGGCAAATTTTCATTCATAAAAATAACTAACTATTACATAAGAAAAAGGCCATATATAGGCCTCCAAATGACAAAGAAAATAAAAGACTAGAATGCCCCTTGGGCTACAATAGCGACCAAATACACATAAGGGCAAAAGCGGAAAAAACTGAAAATAACACACTATTGATCAAATTTTGACTGAAGTTATCACTTGATTCTAGTTGAACATTCAACTCTTATGTTACTTAGTAGGGAGTTAACAACAGCGGTGCCAAAGTTTGGGCTCAACACACTATTGATCAAACTTGTTAGTCCACAAGTTTAAGGTTATATGTGAGGACCAACCTTTAGGCATTTCTATACCAATGTATATTTATATGCCTTAAAATAATTTTAACTTTGGTTAATATCCTATTCACATTATCATGCGTCCTCAATTTCATTTGTTACCATCAATTGTCTTGATCCTCAAGTATTTCCCATGTAAATATAACCACTAAAATATGACTTGCTAGTTCAATGTAAATGCGTTTTGAGGGCATGTGGTTTGAATAAGCTGAATTCATAATTCATTTATCATTGCATCTATCTGCAACAGTCATGAAAAGTACATCACTTAATCAGTACTACTTAATCTGCAAGAGGGCATATCCTCTTTTCATTAATGTGATGCTCCTTCCTCTTCAAGCCATTGCAATTTATCTTAGTATGCTATTTGTTTCTTACAAAAGAAGTGATGTTGTGTCTTTATACCTCCAAGAGTTTTTTTTACAAATAGAGATAGGCTTTTTTTTTTTTTAAGTGATGTTGTGCTTCTTAGTTAATACTATCTTCTCAAACTTCTCTTCTCGTTTTTCATTTGTCATTTAGTTTGGAAATAACATATTTAGAAAGAAGGAATTGTTAACATTTTTTAGGCTAATTTTGTCTCTAACATACAATATGTTGTCATAGAAATGTTTATTAGAGGTAAGAGAATAAAAGTTATAAAATCTGATACTCTTCATCAACCATCATATCTATATCCGTAAATCCTTAACAAAAGAAACAAGCTTATTAAGAAATAATTTTTTAGGTATATCATCTCGTGCTTGAATTTCTTTTGTCTTTGTTTTTGATAAAGCTTGTTGGAGTTGCTTTTGAGCACATAAAAATTCTCCAAACTCTTTATAGTTATTTTCTCCGGTATCTCTATGAAGACTTCATTCACTAAATATAGTTGAATTATTGGGAGAGTTTTTCATCTATCCAATCTTTATATTCTTCACTCGTTGATGTGCACATTATGTAGATGAAGATAATCAAGTTTAAAGTCTCATTACAAGAACTAAGATCAAAGCTCAGAGAAAATACCCAGTTATAAGATCCCCATAAATGGCCCATAGATTTAAATATTTTAAATGTAATTTATATTTATTTTCCATGAGATTCGTTTTTAGTCACACCTACCGTAACCTAGATTGGTAAGGTTATGTTGTTGACTTCGTCCCAAAGAAGAGTTGCATGATGACAGGTGGTTTGTACAAGGCCCAAGCAATAATATGTGGTTTGTACAAGGCCCAAGCAATAATATGAATAGGTATGGATGAAATATTAAAATAGGTAGTTGAAACACTTTCTCATTCATGACAACTTAGCTCCTTTCCCTCTTTGTTACATCAACTTTTTCCCTCCAAATTTGGTTGTCTAAGAGTCTTGTAATGCCTATAATTATTGGTTGAAATGCTTTGTAATTTTATTGATTAATGAAATATTCTGGTGGAGAATTTCTCTGCACTTGGTGCTTGGTGGCTTCAAGCAGTTTGCTCATCTTTGGTGGTTCATGTAGTTATCTTAGTATTTTCTTTCATTTATTTGTTACCCCTCTTAAATATCTGCTCCAACATCTTCTTCCACTTCATAAGCAGCATTTAAAACAAATTAATTAGCAAACTAAATCTTAAAATCATTCTAAATACTTCGACATAGCTCTCAGCCCAATTAGGGAACACTTGGATCTAATCTTATATCCTACGCCTCAACATCCCCTTAAACTCCATGAAACTTTATCATCAACTTCAGATCATAAGCGAATATTTTATCATCATTTTCAGTCATTTATCCCACATAAAGCCACTTCCTAACATAATCTTCCAAATTAGCCCAAACTAGATTATTTTTAGCATTTCTATTAGTATTTCTTTTTATTTCTCTCGTCATTCCTCCATAAACTCTAGAACACATATGGAAATATCAAATTAGAAATTCATTTTTTATATCCATTTATCTCATTAAAAATACTACCCACCATCATCACTCGTGATCTTATCCATATTTGAACGCCCAATGAGCGCCTTCACAAGTTCATGTCTGACCTTACATCTTGGTTCTTCATTGGCAAAAAATTTGGGGCATCATCCCTATTCTTATTCTCATACTTAATGACCATAGTATTATGAACTAGGCTCTGATACCCGTTGGGTTTTGTGCATGCCTCTGAGCACAATAGGCTCTTTCACGTATACTCAGAAAAAGCCCATGCAACAGCCTTCTTTTAGTCTTTTATTTATACTTGTTTTAAGCAGGCGATTTCAAAGTTAAATCTTGCTAGCTAAAAGTTTCACTTGTAGTTAATCAAAATAATTAAATTTATGAAAAAATGTTAAGTTCGATTTATAAAAAGGAAGGATAGTTTGCAATTATCCTAACATTACCTATTTGAAATTTGTGATTTTCTTTGTGAAATTGTTGGTAAAATCCTGCCAACTGTTAACATAGTTTCCAAATTAAATTAAGGCCTATATCTGATCCAATAAATATTAATTGTCTTTGGTTTTGATGTGGACTACATTAAATTAGATTTTTTTTTTTTTTATCAGGATATCTTGGTGCACCTTTTATAATCGCAATGTGTCCATAGTCACATGCTTTTGTAAAAAAATTAATTTTATTTGTCTTGGTTCTCCACCGTGAGTCTCTACATTTCATGTAAATGTCTTCAAATCTTACCGTTGCCTTCAAACTATCATAAATGTTTTCATTTTTTTAGTATTTCATACCAAGAGGAAAATTTTGTTTTAAGGGAATTTTGATGTTGACTACATTAAATTGGGATTTTTTTTGTCAAGATGTCTTCATGCATTTTTTATTAGGATCCTTTTAAATTGCTACGTGTCATTAATCACGTGTCTTTGTAAAAAAAAAAATTCATATTTGTGACTTAAATCTCCAATTTGAGTCACCACTTTTCTTTTAAAATTGTTTTGTCTTCAAAACTATCATGAATGCATTTTTTTTTTTTTTGTATTTATACCCAAAAAAAAATGTTGCAGGCCCAAATGTCTTCAAAATATGATACAGATATCATCCTATTTTAATATTTGTCTTCAAAGTAACCATAAATGTATTCAATTTTTTGTATAAATTTTGGGTCAAAGATGAATTTTTGGAGTTTTAAATGCAGCATGTCACAGTTTTGAAGGTGTCCTGATGGAAAATGCGTCAGAAAATATGACACAAATGTTTTTATTAAATTGAATCTTCATGGTTGTAGAACTTTTTTTCTTCCTTTCTATTTTAATTTTGCATGCCCCCAGTTACGTTCATATAGAAACAGTTGAAGTTTAGTTGATTTTGTAAAAGCAAGTTACATCAGTTGGAATAAATTTCTTCAACTTTCTATGAAAATCAAATCTGTTCTGTTGGACCTTGGAAGCCATTTCCTTGGTATTGAGCCCTTTTTCTGACTTTTTTTCAATTTCTGGCAGCCGCGAGAGGTTTGGTGAGATGCATGCCAGATTGTGGTGGGAAGAAAATAAAACAAGGATACATGAGCAATATCTCTGAAACAGTAAGGTTACATAGAGTTCGTTTGGGACGGCTTTCTTTCTACTTCTTAAAGCAGCTTTCTAGTACAAATATTTAAATTTTGTACAAAAAAAGCTGCTTTAAGAAGCAGAAAGAAAGCCGTCTCAAACGAAGCCTTAGTCATCAAGGTGGACGGGGCCAAGCCATCAATTAAATTGAGTTGGATTTATATCAAGTTGTGCTGATCTTTGCCAGTAAGTTTGCTCAATGTTTTTATTTGTTTACTTGCTTTTCCCCATTTTTTCTTCTTTGAAATTTGTTAGTTATGCTGTATTGGGGCTTTTCATATTTGGAATGTAGATTGTAGGTGAGAAGTTTGTTGAATGAAAAGTAATTATATTCCCTATCATTTCATATTATCTTTTATCAACTTGCAGTTGGAATTATTTAAATGTCTCTTGTTTTGATGAACCCGAAATACATTGTAGCATTTATGCACTATAAAGAAGTAAATTGAAGGGTTTTTTTTTCTCTCTCCCTTTCAAATATTAATTGAAAATTTGATTGAGTCGGTCAATGGGATAAAATGTTGGATTTCTCATTCAGTCAATCTAATTTGAGCCATGCGCAGAGAAGATTTGACTCCAATCTAATTTGAGCCATGTTCTTTGATGATAATATGCAAAGGGAAAGATATAAATATTTAATATCTTAAGGATAGAAAATTTTAAGTTGTTGCCGTTTCATGTTCTTGACACTTCTTGACCAGTTTATATTTGTTTTTTTTGGTAGGCTTAAGGACCGACCACTCAAAAAATTCAATCAAAATTTGACCCGTTTGTTAACGGGTCGACTCAAATCTTGAATTTTCGGGTCGATTTTGAGTTGGATTCTTTCCAATCTGCCTTCTAGATGAAGAGTTGAGGCTGGCTTTTCATAATTCGTGTATTAAGTCTCACCAGCAACTGGAGTGGAGGACAAAACTCTAGCTCTAGAGAGTATTTTTCTTCACAACAGAATTAGAGAGGATCTGGTTGGCAACTCCATCCTAGTAGTGGTTCTTAGATTTACTTCCAATGCTTCTTGGATCAATCTTGCCATCCTTTTTTCAAATTCACATATTCTTCTCTATTGTTATGTTGTTGTTCTATTTCACTAACTCTTCTTATTTATGGCACACTTCACTCTGAACACACCCTTTAGAATGTTGAATCCATAATTATTTGTGAATAATTCCAAATTATATTGAGAATATTTGGTGGAAGGAGTGTAGAGAAATAGAGAAAAAAAAATCTAGAATATGAAGCTTTGAGATTCATATAAAATAAGCTTGAGTACAGAAAATTGTGTACACTTGAGCTCGTTTGCTTGAAACTAGCCCTTAGATTGTAGTCTCCTATTTGAGATGAGTTTATTTGTTGATTGACAAGTCCCTTTTGTGCTGAGATCGAGTTAGCTCAACTTGAATTGGGTCAGTTTTGCTTGAATTGAGCCAAATTATCTTGAACCCGATTTATTTTTAGATATTTGATAGTGTATTTAGTTCTCCAATTATCTTACATCTTTAGAGATTTATTCTGAAAAGAATATCCACTGTCCCACCTGCATATATTGGAATTGGGAGTGAATGTAAAATTTCTGAAATTCAAAAATCTTATTTTAGCATTTTTTTCAACTCATTGATGAGGTTATATTTGATTTTCATCCTATTCAACGAGGAATCTTGATATTTCCTCAACTCACTATTGAAGTGATATTCTTTTAGGGTTTAGGGCATTCATAATATAGAAAGAAATTTGGCTCCAACAGAGACATAATAGTAAAATTTTCTTGCATCTTAAAACTTATAAAAATATAAGAGTATGCAAATGAAATGGTTTTTGTGAGCAATGAAATGGCTGCTTTGGGTGAGGACGGCGTAACTAATAAGATAATGTGACATACATCCATTTCAAGAACGTCACAGAGGAACTCGCAAGTGTATTGCTTTCTAATAGAAAAAGTAACTCGGTACATCTAAGTCACCATATCTTTATTTTGTTCTTAACCCAGCTAATCTTATATGGTTGCAAATTCTTAGTTTTTTTTAGTTGTAATGCTTGCACTAGGGAACGGGACATCACGTTTTTAGTACACCCATTGTCTATAAGAAGTTAGCAAAAATTATCGTTAATGGCACAATTGGTGTGGAAAATTGCATTACGTTGGGAGGTAGTAGCTTGTCGAGGTGCTAGCAAAAGTTTCTCCAATATACAAACAACATTTTCACCCTCATATGCTACAAGATATTCTATTTCAAGTAAAAAAAAAAATGTTAGAGCGCTATCGTTAATGGCACAATTGTCTTAGAGTTAATTGCACCAGGTCTAAATTCGTTGAAGTGCTCAACATGCTGTCGTCTATGAGTAAAATTTTTGGAGTGCCTAGCTAGTTGGAGTTCCGCCTTATTAAGAGCGAAATTGGCAGCTTACAATAAGGTCCAAATAGAATTGAGTTCCAATTTGTCTTGTATGCCCTCCTTTAGCCCCCTGATGTAGTGAGTGACTAGTTGAGTGTCTGATGAACTAAGGTTATTGCGAGCACTTAATCTGTAGAACTCCTCAGAGTATTCACGTACAGTCCGGTTCCCTTGAACGCAATGTTGATATCTGACATATAACAGTTATTTATAGTTAGTTGGGAGGAAATGCCATCTCATTAATTGTTTCATTCAGAGCCAACTCCTAACAACATTTCTGTCTGACCGTCGCCTTTTTCTAGCCTCTATCACCACGATATTAATTTAGCTTCATGTAAATAAAAAAAGATAATCAACTACATTTATTTTACACTCATTTAAAGAGCTTCAAATATTTCAAAAATAATATATTTTATTTTACCTTGATTTTTTTTTTAATCTGGCGAGCCCTTCCCACAAAACTTTTTTTTTTTCCTCTTACGGAACTAAAATTTTCTGAAGCGGTTTTTCAACCTCCTTTGATCTCATTCATGACATAAGCGGATCATTTTTAGAGATTATGACATCATCGATGGCATAAGCTTTATCCACTAAGAATTGGAGGGCGACCGGCGGTCAAATCAGCACATTTTCCTTAACCATCACATTGCTTACAAGAAATCAGCTTGGAGAATATTATTTTATTTATGTAAAGAAGCTTATGGCTGTAATTAGTTTGGTAAGTATTTTAATGATGAGTGTGGAAGCACAATTTACTTGTCTAAGCACTTGTATTGTTACTCGAATTCTTAACCACCAACCAATAAGCCACACGACGGAAGCTTGGAAGATTTTAAAAATAAATCTTTTTAATATAGAAAAAATAATTATAATAAAATAAAGATTAATTTTTTGATACTAAGAAAAATTATCGTATAATTTAAAAATTTTTATGATAGTTTTTCTTATTTAAGAATTTTGGTTGTAGGTTGAAAATAGGAGTGAGGTTAGAGAGAGAGATTATAAAGTTAGTAATGTGCAAGCTTCACCATTAAGCTTGAGTTTTTTTTTTTTTTTTTAATGTGAAAAACTATATAAAAAAATCAAGTCTAGCACATATGAAATGATCTCCCAAGGGAGTTAATAATTATAATGAATATTTTTTCCATAAGGACAACGAGGAGCAGTCGGTTTGGTGGAAGAATTTACAATCAATAAGATGAACATTAAATGTCAATAATAATAATATGCAAAATTACTAAATTAGTGTTTCTAGAGAAAAATATAAAGGATTAGTAATATAATACCAACAATCATTCTTCTGAGGGCATCTCCAACTGAAAAACTCATTTTCCACTCTAAAATGTATTAAAATTTCAAAATGTCATAATTCATCTCCAATCAAATTCCATTTCTTTCTTCTTTCGCGTGCTTCCTGTAAAGGTAACCATGTCTCTCCTCATTCACGCGCTTTTCTCCTCCTTCGTGCTCATCTTCAGCAAATTACGCAACCCAATTTTTTGGCGTAGGTAAACAGTCTGATGCCAATATTGACTTCACACAGTTCACCTGCCAAATTTTGGCATGAGATTTGGAGTTCGAATGCAGTGAATCACAGACGGCATACGACGATATGCAGTTGAGATGGTCACTAAAGTATGAGACCAAGAAAATTGATTTTTTATACCTTTTTTATCATATGCTATATCAGATCACCCCCTTTAAAATCCTACCTCTTTTTTCTTTCAAGAATGCTTGGATATCTACGTTGTTTGGTATGGTAGGGCCAATAGCGGTTTCCATAAATGATCTCCGATTTAATGCCTGCATAATTAGATCAACTTATTCTATTAATAGTCAACTGGATAGATCAGTTCCAAGTAATTTTCAAGACTCGAATGGTTTTCTTTTTTTAATTGATGGTGATTGGGTCATTTAGTAAATAGATTTTTTTTTTTTTGAAGTAGAGTTATAGCAATTGGGACAAATTATGAATTTCAAAAAGAAAAACAAAGTTGATTGATTGAATTTTATTTACTTGGGATGAAATTATTAAAATATAAATTGACACCTAATTGAATAGTTGATTCCACATAGCTCGTCTTAGTCTGTTAGTTAGGAGATTTAACTATCAATCAGGAGATCTTGAGTTTGAGTCTTGTGAATGTAATTTGTGTATAAGTTTATCTTAATTGACCTAAATGTCCCGAAATAGTAATAATAATTGATTCATGGCTCCAATAACAAACTAGTGGAGCATCTTTATGATACGAGTTCTTTTATAAAGCTTTTTGTTAATATGTAGTGCCTTATGCTTATCATATAAAATTCGCTCTAATTGATGCTTTAGGAATAGGTCGAGCTAATACCTCTCACTTTATAAGAGGCTCTCAGCTTAAAGGATTTGGAAGAGACGTGAATTTTGAAGATTACAAATTCAAGGTATATACATCACGAATATTATTATAATGAATTTTTTGCTCAATGTACAATAGTCATTAAAGAATTTTTCTCCAAGTACTATCAATAAATAGTAAATTATAAATGAAAAATATATTTTATTATATTTTTTAGATAAATTCAATTATTTAATTATATGTTAGATTAGAACTAATTCTTGCATGTTATACATTATTTAATGAAATTGAAAAAAATTAATGACAAACTCTCATTTATTAAGTTAAGATTGAATATATTTAAAATCATTTAAATTAAAGATTTATGTTAATATATTTTATATCATTATTAATTTAATATCATAATCGAATAAAAAAAACTTGATATTATTGTTATTATATGAATTTTAGAGTTATTAAATTTACTCTGAGATTAATACTACATTAAAAAAATATCTAACAAATTTTCTACTAAAAAATCATTGTACTTCTATTTTAAAATAATCATTAGAAATTTTTCACAAAGATATATTTTTCAATAATCTTCACGTAATTGGGTGTAATTTCATCAGTGGCCCGCCACTTAAAAAGCGGTTGATCCAAAAAACCGGCTAAAACAACTATCATAACAGAGCCAATCATAGCGAACTATATAAGAATAATTTAATTCCGCATGCACATAATTACAAACTTTATTACGAAGGAAAACTAAGGAAAGACAACTTTTACATTCCAATCATCATCTTTACATGAAATTACAACCGACTCATTTGTAAAAAAAAAAAAAGTACTCAAAGGCATCCACATTTTAGTAGTACCAATAAACAAAGAAGAAAAATTATGTAAAATTAAAAACTAGTCAATCAAACTTAATCGAAAAACCCTAAGCCCTGTTTTTACCTCTCAAGGTCAATGTTCCTCATCTCCTTTTCCAGACTGACAAAGCTCCGCTTCTCGGACTCCAAATCAAAATCCTCCGATTCATCTCCCTCTTTATCATCAACCATCACCCATTAATACACACCAACATATTGATTCCAAATCAGAAGCATACCGTATGGTACTCTTCAAATTCTATTAATCACTGCCATTACTTCAATCAAAAGACCATGATAGAGCAATGCGTGCACACATTGAAGTACGAGTACAGTATTCACAATCTTTACTTCTCTATTAATTTGTTCCAATACGTTCGCTGTATATATTACTAAATTCGTAGCCTCGAAAAAGGGGGTTCCCATAGTATCTCTTTTTTCTTTTCGGAAGGAAATGGGAAAAAATCATACCTAAACCCTAAACTAGAGTAAAAAGGCTAATCAGTTTATTTCTCCACGACCGAGGATACCATTATTAGCACTGATGTAAAATGTAATTCGCTATCAAAACACTGATTTTAAATTTGATTTCTAATTCTGTATTATTTTCGTATCTGCAATGACTT